>NW_022196905.1:240248481-240249268 GCF_008632895.1 Mastomys coucha
AATAGCTTCTGCTCTAAGATCAAGAATTGACAAATGGGACCTCATAAAGTTGCAAAGCTTCTGTAAGATATTTTCTTATTTACAATATCCCCTTTCCCAGGTTCCCCTCCAAAAAAAAAATAACAAAAAAACAAACAAAAACAAAAAACAAAAAAAGAAAAAGAAAAAGAAAAAGTAAGAAAGAGAGAGAGAGAAAAGGAAAGAAAAATCAAATAAAATAATAAATAAATAATAATAATAAAAAACTAAAACAATCCCCTGTTCCCTACCCCTACCCCTTCTCACCATCCCACCCTCTCCTGCTTACTGGCCCTAGCATTCCCTTACATTGCAGCACAGAACCTTCACAGGGCCAAGGGCCTCTCCTCCCATTGATGACTGACTAGGCCATCCTCTGCTACATATGCAGCTGGAGCCATGAGTCCCACCATGTGTACTCTTTGGTTGGAGTTTTAGTCCCTGGGAGCTCTGAGGGTACTAGTTAGTTCATATTGTTGTTCCTCCTATGAGGCTGCAAACCCTTCAGCTCCTTGGGTCCTTTTTCTAGCTCCTTCATTGGGGATCCTGTACTCAGTTCAATGGATGGCTGTGAGCCTCTACTTCTGTGTTAGTCAGGTACTGTCAGAGCCTCTAGCTGTCTCCTGAGAATCTTTCCATTTCTTAAGAATGAAAAGGTAAAATGTATACTTTTCAAAGGCCTTCTTCATATATATATATACACATATATACATATATATGTATATATATAATATATATACACATATATACATATATATGTATATATAAT
>NW_022196905.1:240249508-240296762 GCF_008632895.1 Mastomys coucha
TATATATATATATATATATATATATATATATATATATATATATCATGAGGAAAATCTTTCTAATCCTAGAATGAAGCAGAGGTCACCTATCATTTTATGCACATCATGAGATACCAGTCTTTTACACAGCTCAAGGTCACTAAGAAATTTCTTATTTTTGGATGTCTACATGGACCTTTAGGTTTTTATAAGGTACCTTTTGGAAAGGTAAGACCCTAATGAAGAAAATATCTGTGCACATGTTAAAACTTTGACATATAAGTACACAAAATATCCAATTTAAAAAAAAAGTTGTCTCAAAAAGAGCGTCTAAAAGAAATGAGAATTTTGTGCTGTGTGTAAATGTTCTCTTTTCCACACAAAAGGGGAGGAAAGGGGAGTTCATCAAAACATCAATACTCAAGACAGCTTGGGCTATAACATGACTGACATCAAAATCATCATTATAAGACTGGAAATACAAGGAGGATTCCTGATCATCTAAATTTGTATTATTGAAGTGAGATTATTACAATGCTTTCAAAGAAACACTCAGAAATGATTGCAGTTTTTGAAGGCATACATTTGAAGAGTACATGTCAATCTAGAGATGATTTTTCTGTTTATTTAATAGTAGGCATGAATATAACAACAATTAAAGCACAGACACCCTGCAATTTTTTTGTACAAAGTTATCTTTACTTCATTCCTACAAAATATTATGCTTGTGCCATTTGGCCTAACTAATATGTTTCCTATGTAGTTACAAAATATCTTTTATATTAGTTCAAGTATTAATTCCTGTATGTTTTCATTGCCTTTTGAGTAGGAATTTATATTATCACACACTTCATAGGATATGGAGAATAGACAGTCCCCACAAATATACATTAAACTACAGTACCTTCTTCAGCTATTCTGAGTGAAGTACTAACTTCTCTCAGTCAGTGTTCTTGGTTCAGCCCAACTCAAGCATGTTTTGAGTGAAATATTGGCTTTATTTCTGTGTTGGGTCTATTCCTTGTATTTTCAGAAATTAGATATGTACAAAGCAAGAACATAATGAAATCACTTATTTACCCATGCATGATGGTCAATTACTTTAGAAAATCAAAGAGATAAGCATGCAAAAACATGATATATCTTTAATTTATTCCTGCTACATTTGTAAAAATAACATTAAGTTATATGACATAGATGTTCAGACTTACACATTATATTCAAATACATATGAAAGAACAAAATATTGTTGAGAGATCAAATGTGTATACTCTGATCTCTGGAATATTATTCTAAAATTAATAGTGACTCCTCATTATTGTGTGTGATAAACTCTTAATTTTATAGTTAATTATGTTTATGTATCTATTGTGTCAGATTCTCTCACAGACTCCAAATTTCAACTATACACTTAACAATCAGATATATCATCCAAAGTATTTTATAATTAAAGGCAGACACAGTACAACGGCACAGGGATCGTGGAAGCTAAGGGAGACAGGCACATCTTTCCACTTCTTTCTGTCTGTTGTTTCAGGAATACTTGATTGGTATCAGGACTTAAAGTTCAGGTACTTTATTTCCAAAGTTCCACATACACTATGATGAAAGCATTATTAAACTAATTTTACAAATGAGATGAGCCAACTTTCCTTTGTCTGGGAGCTACCATCTTCTAAAAGTCGGCTTTACCTCTCCAAAGCCAATGTTAATACTTAATATTTAATTTCCCCTGAATGTCACTGCTTACTGAATTAAAACTTCATAAACACCCATCTATTTTATTTTTTATGTTTTCTTGTTTAAAATTTTGATTGAAATTTATGACATAGACCATGAAATTTCACATATTCTGCTTGAATTATAGTGCCACTGTAAAACAAACTCATATTATATTAGATACAGAGAATAGTGTTTCATAAGAAGGATTTTCTGTGCTATGATTTGTATCTGTTACTTGACAAAGATGTCATTGGTGTATTTTTTGTGCATCTTTGTTAGCACTTAGTCCCTTGGCAAACGTAATATTTAATTTCTAATTAGAACTACTATGCTCTATATTATTTAGCATACATATATAATTGCTGAGAATATAGAATCTTTTGCTAACATCTTTTCATTGTTCTCACCCTGTCTACTCCTGGTAGCTGTGGTTGAAATTCTCTTTCACTAAAGTCCAGAAATCTAAATCCTCATGCAAGTGATACTGTGCAAGATTTTTCTTTTGTCATCTGCCACAATTTATATAACATATCTGTATCAAAGGTCATCCACAGTACTTTGCTGCAGGATATTTGATCACACTTGAAACCTGACATTGTATCTTGGAAAAAATCTTTATAGTTGTGGTGTGGCTTAGCCTTAACCCACACTTTTGTTTTGTTTTTGTACCTTAATTTCTTATTTTAATTTAGTTTTTTTTTTTTTTTTTTTTTTTTTTTTTTTTTTTTTTTTTTTTTTTTTTTTTTTTTTTTTTTTTTTTTTTTTTACTTATTCCCTTTATATCCTGCTTACTGCTCCTTTCCTGGTCACGCTATCATCTTTAATCCAAGAGTTTTACAGGACATTTTATCACACTGTGAGATTGTATAGTGGAAAAATACTATTTCTAGTTATGTCCTGGCTCAGCCAAGTACACTCCTTTTAAATGAGAACTTTCTGTTTATTGTAAACAACATGGAATAAAATCAATCATAGGTCAAAAGGATGGCCAAGCAAACAGTGAACAGAGTGAACTTAGGCAAAAAATCAGAGACTGAGAGGAAGTTAGAAGGATATACAGAAAAACACACAGAAAGTAGGAAGAAGGGACATTCACTTGGAAGAATTTTTAAGATAGCTTAGAGAAGGAGAAGTGTTTCCCCCACCCCCACTCTGGGACATCTGTTGAGAATCAAGGTCAGCTGTATGCTTGCTCTGTCACTCTGACACAGTAGGCTACATCTCAGCGGCTGTCTCCTGGATAATCACTTGGTAAAATCAAAGGATCAAGATTTTGTTTTTAAAACAACAGTACTTCAATTGGAAAGATATTCTTTTTCTACTTTTGAGCAGTGCATAATGCTCTGTTACATATTCAAAATTCATTATCATTGGGTGAACCAAAATGCCATTACTCATCTGTGGGTGGACTCTTAGGTGGCTGCTATATCTTTGATTTTGAGGCTAAGATCACACTGAATCACATGTCTCCTTCATTTCCAGTTCTGAACTTGCAGATTACTTTCTGTTTGATCACCTTCTTAGTACCTGGCACAACACGTTACATTATTTTAGCAAACATTTAATATTTTTTTAAACTGACATGCAAACGTATACTCTTGGAAGTTCCTTGCTTTCTTTTGTTGGTATTATTATTGCTCATTGAATCTTTGGCTTAGAGAGGTTCCTTCTAAATAGATGTATTTTTACAAACATCCTCCTTGTATCTTCCATACAAGTAGCCATAGTTCATTGTTTCTTTCGGAGCTTTCAACATGAGAAAATAAAACGTCCTTTAAAGTCTTATAGATTCTCTCTCTTGAGGCATCTCTTGGTGGTAAATGTGTTTCTTTCAGCAGAAAATACAAACACAAAAACAAATGATCCTATTACTTGGTAATTGTCATCTCCCAGGGTTGCTTCTGCTGCCTAATAGGGAACTTTTTTTCCTCTAAGAGAGGTCTAAATTGGTTCTATTGCCTAATAAGAGTCAAATGCTTTATTAAATATCCCTAGCAATGAATTATAGGATAGACTATCAGGAACTGTGAGTAGCATGGTCAAAGACACAAGTGTGCTCGTCTTTTATGCAACAAATTCCTTTAGAGGTAATTTTTAAAACTGAGTGTCTAACAGAAATATAGTCAAGCATTAGGAAATATTACAAGTGAATAGTTTACTTTCTCAAGTATAAAAATTTTATAGTTTCTATTTTTTAATTTCAATTCAGTCAAATAGTATTATCTAGTTCTGTCTTTAATAATTGTCTATTTTTTAATATACTATATACATTGATTCCCACAAACAAATACAGAAAAAAATATAAGTTCAGGTTAATAGGATTGCAAAGTGCCAAGCCTTCTGTCATCACATAAATAACAATGACATGTGAGCAGACCTCTAAGAGAATAAGAATATAACTTCATGGAGGTTTGGCAGATACTAAATTTACAATGCGGGCTAATAATGTATTGGTTTATAAGTCCAGACAACCGTCTACTACTATATTACATTTAATGGTTTATTTGCCTTTGAGTACTTTCTGAACATTTCAAAGGGAAATGACACTTGTCTTAGAGAATTGTTCTTAGGAAATTTTCTGCATGTAAATTGTGGAAAGATGAATTTTAGTATGTTATTTTTCATACATGCATTTTCTGCACTTTGATCAAATTCATCTCAGAATCCTTTCTTACCCTCCTTTCCCTCCTCCCTTATAAGGTACCTAATCCAAATTGTCCTAAATGTTTTCATAATCTTAGTTTTAATCTAGAACTTGTATATAAAAGATTTAACTTAACATGATGATCTCCAATGTCAACCCTTTTTCTGGAAGTGACATAATTTCACATGTAATGGAAAGTAGCACTCAATTATATAATAGGTACAACACTGTCTTTTCATTAATCTGTTGATGGACAGCTAAGCTAATTCTACATTTCAGCTACTGTGAATGGAGACAGGTAAAAATGCGTGTGTAGGAATTCTGTGGTGTGCTGACACAAATTCCATCTGATAAATACATATACCTGGAGTACAGCTGGGTCACATGTAATTCTACATTTAGCTCTTTGAAAAACCCAAAGATAAGTGGATTTTATCCAAAAAAGTACAGAATAACTACGATATATCTCACAGACGGAAAGAAGTTCAATAGGAATGATGGCCCAAGTGAGGATACTTGATTTCCACTTAGGAGCAGGAACAAAATACTCATAGGAGGCAGAGGGACCGAGAGATCAGGGTGAAAGAATGGAAAGTAGGGTCACAGATCAGGTGTGGGAAGAGACAGGAGAGAGGTCCAGAGGGCAAGGAGAATGAATAGAAATCTGCAGCTACCTAGGGTAGGGCATAGAGGGAATCTCAAGGCAGTCCCTGAGACCTGGGATGAACAAGGCTGCCAGGATGAGATGTCTAACAGTTGAGACACAGAATCAGAACAGACCCCTTCCTGAAGAAAGGCAGGGCCCCCAGTGAAGGGATGTGGACAGTAACCCATCTACAGAAATTTTCACCCAAAAGTTGTCCTGTCTAAAAAGAAATGCAGCTACAAAGATGGAGCAGATACTGAAGGAATGGCCAACCAATAGCAGCCTGACTTGAGACTTACCCCATGGGTAATCACCAGTCCCACAATATTAATGATGTTCCCTTATGCTTACAGACATGAGCAGAGCATTGCTATCCTATAAGAGTCTCTTCCCAACAGCTGACCAAAACATGTGAAGATAAGCATACCGAATATTGGATGGAGGTCAGGAACTTTTAGGGAAGAGTTGAGGAAAGGACTCAAGACCCTGAAGGGGATAGGAACCATATAGGAAAACCAACAATATCAAATCTGGAACTCTTGGAGATCCCAGAGATTGAGCCGCCAACCAAAGAGCATACAGGGGCTAGACTGAGGCCTGGGACACAAATATAACACAGGACTGCCTTTCCCAGCCTCCACCAAAAAGAATGAGATGAATCCTACAGAGATTTGATGTGCCAATGTGGGAGGTTATCAAGCAGGTAGGAGAAGGATACCACCCTCTCAGAGGCAAAGGGAAGGGAGGAAGAAGGGAGAGACTTTGTGAGGGGCAGACCAGAAGGAAAAGCAGCATTTAAGATGTAAATCAATCAATAAATAAAAAACAAAAAACAAACCAAAAAAAAAAAAAGCCAAGAAAGTAAAAAGAAAAAAACTCCCAAATGATTTCCATTGCGGCTGAATTAACTTTTATTCCCAGCTATGGGATATAAGTAATCATGTTTTCCATAATCATAATAAATACATGTTGTGACCGATCTCTTTCTCTCTTTTCTTTTTTAAAAACTAGTCTAGAATGAGGCTAATTTCCTTAACATATTTTCATACATAGAAGGTTTTGATTGACATCCCCTATCACATTCTCTCCCCCTCTTCTGTGTCCCACATTCATGTAAACACTTGTACCCCCTTACTCTCACTTCCTGTCATACATGTTCTATTGCCCTCACCTCCATCTCTTCCTCTGGGCCCATTCTTCCCTGTCTCATTTGCCGTAACTAATGTCTGTGCTTCTACACACTCACTGCAATGAGATATATATCTATAGAAAATATAAACTATGACACAAAAGGAGAATGAATACATAGAGCCTCTCTTACTATGACTGAGTTACCTCCTGAAACACAGTAATTTTCAGTTCTATTGATTTTCTGGCAAATTTTATAACTTTATTTTTGTAATGGTTGAAGAAATTTTTTTTTCTGTTTTTCAGTTTATTCGGCCATTGCACTGCAGCCCTTGTATTAGACAGTTTGCCAGCCGAAGGTCCAACTAAAGTTGTTTTGGCTAGAATGAAGGAGATTCTTCTGAGCCAGCCTTACTTACAAGCATGGGACAGTTTTAAGTAACACCTGTTCTGACGGAGGTACCCTCCCAAGAAATTTTCATTGCATACATGTATGGCATATGCCTTATCCTTTGATCGTGTTATGGATACTTAGGTAAATTAGATTCCCCCCTTTATTGTGAAAATAGGTGCAGGAAACATGTGTGCAAGGATCCTTGTGAAAGAATATAGCATAAGTCTCATATATTCCCAAGGGTGGCACATTTGGATCATATGGGACTTCTGTTTTCAGATTGTTGGAATAGTTTTTTACACTGATACTCACAGTGATAAAGAAATCCCCTTTCCCCGTATTGTTGTCAGGATTTGTTGCCATTTTCTTTCTTGATGATAAAAATTTTCACTGGTATATCATAGAACCTTAAAATAATTTCTATCCACATTTCTGTTACGGCTAAGGATGTGAAATATAACCAAAAAACTACACACACACACATATATATATATGGCCAAAATATTAATGGGCACTTTCTGCTTTCTAGAGTCTTCTTTAATTTATCTCTTAAATGTTTTACTTTTCATTGTAGAGGTTTTATATTACTTGTGTTGTGTTTATTCCAAGGTATTTGCATGCATATGTGTTTGTGAGTATGTGTGTGTGTGCATGTGTTGAATATGAATGAATACATGCTATTTATATATACATACATAATATATATATTTATATATATGCATACATACATACACACACACACACACACACATACATATTGCTCACTTCCTGAAGGAAACTTTGTTGGTTGTTTGCTTTCTTGTTTCAGGCTTTAACCATTTTATATTCTGTGGATACCACCATCCTGTACAGTGCATAGCTGGCAAAGATTGTGTTTTGTCCTGACTGAGTGCTTTGCAGAAGCTTTTGGGTTGCACCCCGTCTCTCGGGTCAATTGCCCCCCTTATTTCCTGGGCACCTAAACATATTGAGTATGCTCCTATCTCTACCTATATCTACAAACGTTTTCTCAAAGTTTGCCCCCAGTAGTTCAAAGTTTCATATGATATGCTAAGGTCTTTCATAAAGTTGAAGCTGTTCAGGGTGAGAGATAAAGATCTATTTTCACTCTTCCAAATATCAATACCCAGTTTTCCAGCATCACTTGTCAAAGAAGCAGGCTTTTCTCAAATGGATCCTTTTAGTCACCTTCAGCAAATGTGTGGCTGTAGCTATGTGAGTTTATATCAAAATTTTATGTTTTGTTCCACTGATGTATATGCCAATTATATTCCAATACTATGCTGCTTTTGTTATCATGTTCCTATTTTATAGTATGAAATAAAGTATGGTGATACCATCAGCCTTGTTTATGTAGTTAACTTTTTCATTTCCTGGATTGGTTTGGTTATCTAAGTTCTTTTCTGCTGTCATATGAGTTCCATTTTTTTTTCTTTAACTTATCCATTTATATAAGAATGGGGCTAGAATTTAGAGGAGGATTTCGGTAAATCTTTAGACTGCTTTGGGTAAGATAGACATAGCCAAAGAATTAATCATTCCAGTCTTTGCATATGGGATCTCTTTCTGCTTTCTAGAGTCTTCTACAATTTATCTCTTAAGTGTTTAAAAGTTCTTATTGTAGAGGTTTTTCATTATTTGGGTTGGGTTTATTCCAAGTTATTTGCATGCCTATGTGTTTGTGTATGTATGTGTGTGTGTGTGTGCATGTGTTGAATAGCCAATGCTTTATCTAGGTTTTCCTGATCATCTTCATTGTTATTAACTTATGGTAAAGCTGTTTTCTTAACAACAGACATTATATTGACAGGGTATAACATATCACTATAATGTTTATTTTTGTTGATTTAATGGCTAAGGATACTGGACATTTTTAGGTATTTATTACCATTGCTATTGTCCATCTCTTTCTTTTCCTATTGATATACTATCTCTAAGCCAGAGAGCTCTCAAGACATTCCATTTTTGAAGGACTTTACCATTTTTCCTATAACAATTAAACAATTAGTTTTAATTTGAATTATGTTCATTCATAGGTCCTCTGAGTAGTCTTTCTATAAATGGGGGAGGGGCACATTTGAATTGATTTTTGAAGCCTGTATAAGAGAAACTTCCAAAGAAGAAACAACGGTGACTGCAAAGTGGTCAGAGTAGTGTTTCTGAGGATGTTTCACATAAGGAAACTGAAGGAAAGGCCATCCAGAGATGGCTCCACCTAGAAATCCATCCATCTGCAGACACCAAACCCCCACAATATTGATGACACAAAGAAATGCTTGCTGACAGGAGCATGATATGGCTTTTCTCTGAGAGGTTCTACCAGCACCTGACCAATACAGATGCAGATACTCACAGCCAACCATCAGTGAGGCTGGACTGAGTGAGTGGAGGAGCACCCTCATAGAGGCAAAGGGGAGTGGAGAGGGGGTATGAGATAGGGGGTTGTTGGGGGTAACCAGCAAAGAGGATATCATTTGAAATGTAAATGAATAAAATGATAAAATTAAAAAAATCATTAAGCTGCTAATGTAAAGTTAACATAGACGTCTCTCTCTCTCTCTCTCTCTCTCTTTCTCTCTCTCTCTCTCTCTCTCTCTCTCTTTCTCTCTCCCTTCTCTGGTCAAGGAAAAAAGAGATGAACACATCTGATAAAATCAAATTAATTTTATGGCTTTGTATAACTATTATGAGGTATGTCACCACAGTAATGATCTCAATGAGCATGCATTGTGAAGGATTGCATTTAAAACAGTTCAATTATCATTTTTATCACTTTATTAAAGACATAACAATTATCTTCTTTCTCATGCCTGTGACCTGGCATCAAGCTTTGGACCTGACCTCATAACCACCACTCAGAATGTTTGCTGAATGAGTAAATTTGGTTTGGATTTAATTCTTCTCTCCTTGGGATCATTAAGTGCAAGCCAGTTAACTATTGTCATGAAACGTCTAAACACAGTTAATTTCTTATATACATGCTAAGTAGGGTATTTGTATTCAGTTGGTGTTTGTTCTATTTCTCTATGGCTTCAAACGAGACTTGTGTGGCCAAAGACCCTTGGAACTGAACAACAATGATTGTTTTCTCTTCATACAAAGAAATAAAAAGTATATAAACTTTACTTTTGTGGAGAAATGCTTATATGCAAGCAACACTGATTCTGTTTTAAAACAAACATCTTCCAGCCCATTAGTTGTATATTTAAAATTTTCCACATTTTGTTTTTCTACTTACTGACCTCTGACTAAACCAGTTTGTGATCAGTATATTAGTCATGGTAATTTAAATCCATAAAGAACCTACTCAAAGCAAATTTTAAAGGGAAAGCTATCCAAACTTTTAGAAAGCTAGTAAAATGGCTTTGTTCAATAATAATATAGAGCAAAAATAGAAAGCAAAGAAAGTATAAAGAATTCTGATGTCTTGAGACAGATATCAAATGAAGAAAGCACAGCATGTCTTTTCTTTTTTTTCTCTTTCTCTCTATGTTATTTGTTTTATTTGTTTTGCTTTGGTTGCTAGACAGGGTTTCTCTGTGTATAGTTCTATTATGGCACTTGCTCTGTAGACCAGGCTGGCTTCAAACTTATAGAGATCCTCCTGCCTCTGTTGCCTGAATGCTGGGATTAAAGGTGCGCTTCATTCCTACCAAGCCAAGCCTTAGATTATTTCTAGCTATTTAGTATCTGTGTAGTGACTATATACTTACCAAGTGAAGTCCACTACTCTCCTACCGCCAAAAGAACTTCAACATTTAAAATTTATCTTGTACCTAGATTTTCCCAACAGCTTCATTGCAAGTGTTTAAACAAAAATAGAAATTTAAAAAATGGTCAAGTCAGTCATTAATGGGAGGAGAGTCCCTTGGTCCTGTGAAGGTTCTGTGCCCCAGTGTAGGGGAATGCCAAGGCCAGTAAGCAGGAGAGGATGGGGTGGCGAGCAGGGGTGGGGGTGGAGGGAACAGGGGTTTGTTCTTGTTGTTTTTTTTTGGGTTTTTTTTGGAGGGGAAATTGGGAAATATGACATGTAAATAAATAAAATAACTAAAAATATAAAAATAAAAAATAAAAAGTGGTCAAGAATATTTCCTGTTTTTTTTTTTTTTTTTTTTTTTTTTTTGCCTTCTACACCAGGCTGCATCTTGAGAGAAATTGTCAGAGAAAATAAGTTCTCTCTAGAATTTTAAGTAACTATTACTACCTATTATAGTAATAGGAATAGAAATCTACAACCCACCTTGAGCATACTTTTATAGTTGCCATTTTTCTTTCTCAAGCTATATAATTGTAAAGTGCTGTTCCTCAACAAATACTCATTTTTTGACATATTAATTAAGTTCAGAATTTCAAATTCTTACATGCTATATAATTGTATACCTGAAAATTTTTTGAAAATAAATACATATGATTTCATTTATCACTTCTTATAGGCGTTTCATTGGATGGATCTTACTCCTCTGGAGTTTGCATTTCAGCAACATAGGTATATATTTATATACTACTTTTCTCTCTGTCTAGAGAAGAACAATTCTTGCAGAGCTCAAATTTCAATCAATTTGCCTATTACTTTATCTTAGTACTGTTATTTGCAGATTTTATATATACATATATAAATACATATACATATATATTCACACATATACATATATATACACATATATGTATATATATGTACTTACACACACACATATATATGTGTATATATATATGTGTGTTTTTCCATTAAGTATACAAATCCTCGATGACAGAAGTACAAAATATAGATAATCTTCACTTGTCATGCTTTTTCTACATGTATGTTTCATTCCCTATGTCAAAATGCCCTTGTTCCTGCATAACTAGGTCCTCAGTCAGGGACATACCTAGAGACTAGTTTGAAAATAACTTCATATAATTATAATCACAGACTGGCATGTGAGGGTTACAGATAAACAGTGCTCAGTCATTAATCTACCTTCATGCCCAAAATGCAGCTGAAAATTCCAGTATAGCAAGTCACTTGGAAAAAACATATTTAAGCAGTTATTACAAGCCAGAAAATTCTAATGCAGGAAACTTCTTAGAATTAAAAATATTTTTATATGACATAGCAGGGAGTAAAAAAAAAAAAAAAAAACGTTCTATCATCAGTCTGCTCTTTATCTTTAAAAAATAATAGTAATAAGTGGACATGACCTAAGGCTGAGAATCTACACTGACTTTGTTCCTTACACACATACCAAAGGTTCATCCTGTGACTTTCTTCCCTCATATCTCACAGATTTGGTAAATTACAATATCTCTAGAATACTTAAAAGTTAAAAATTAACGTCAAAGGCTTGTATTGTGTATTTGCTACAAAAGATTTAAAGCCAAAACATCTAGCCCATAACCTTGCTGATGAGTTACAATGTTGTGACTTTTGACAATATATCAGGCCCTTTCAGCCTCATTTTATCATCTACTAAATGGACATAACACCATAAACCTTCAGGGTATTGGAACTTGTAAAACATGATCATGGCTTAAAGTTGGCTCCATTCTACACTGTGATCTCAGGCCCACTAAGACACTGCGAGGTTTTCTGCTTCAGTTTGTGTTAACCTATGTACTGCCTGATTCACTGTGGTTAGCTGCATGTAGACAGGTGTCAAAAGCTAATGCCAATGGCTGTTAAACAAGGAAGATTTAATTTTGAGCTATTGTTTGAAAAGGGCAAATCCCAACGTTTGCCAGCCAAAGTAAAAATTGTTTGCTGCACTGCCCTACCTTTTTGATCACAAGATTTTAACTGAATCTTCAACAGAAGAGTCCTAATTACTGTGGGTGGGATGCTGTGCATTCATGTTGCCATTGATTCAGAATCTGATTCAATTATCAAAAGCTTTATTAAACCCATGTTGCTTGCTAAGTGGCTTCCTACCACCATAGTCATTTACCCTCAGTGACCAGTACTGCTCTTAGAAGCGCTGCTGACAAGGGAAAATTATTTTTTAAAATGTTCATGGAGTCTGAAGACAATTTTCAGCCAGTGTGTAATATATATATATATATATATATATATATATATATATATATATATATGGAATGAATGTATTCTTTTATGAAAGGAAATATGTTCTAGGATAAAAGAATGACATTCTAGTGTGACAGGGGAACAATTTATTGCCTTGAATGATGGCACAGTGCAGCAATTCCTTCTGAGTTGCAGGTGACCCCTACTCTGATGGAAGATGTGAGTATAATCACCCTTCTCCATGTGGAATGGACCCTTCATTTTGAAACCAAGCTGGTCTAGTGATTAGTTCAGCTAAGTGACTCTGAGGAGACCCATTTGTTTAGTACTGCACGTAATTTTAAAAGAAAGGACATATCAGCAGGTGGGAGGAGAGTCAAATGAGGTCACTAGAGAAAGAGTAAGAGAATTCTGCCTGCACCTCTGCCTTGCTTTACTTTATCCCATCTCCAGTGACCTATGCTGCTGAAGACGGATGCAGCAACTAATTGGAACCTTTATTTTCTCATTCAGTGAATGACCAGGCCAGCTCCTCTCTGCCCTCAGAAACAGATCCTCATCTCTCTATTTCTTGGGATATCACACTTAACCCTTGATATGATAAGGCCATTTGCACCTGACCATTCCCTGTAGGTATGCATTGGCAGTCTTATAGAAGTCCTGCATATTCAAAACTCACATCTCTGAGGTGGCATTTTAGCCATGTAGGTGGTAGAACAGTGTCTGTAGTCCTCCTGCAGTAACAGTGAAATATTCTAGGCAAACCCTCTTCAGTTCTCCAACATGACAACCCAGCAAAGTAGTAAAACACTGCCTTTTTTGCTTAAAGTGATCTCAAACTTCAAGTGCCCTATTCTTTGAAAGCCAGGTTATCACCAGGGCCTGTTGTAAACCCAGCTGATGATTCAAATTCATCTGTACACAATCTTACTATATGCTTTCCCAGGTTATGCATTTTATTGAAAATAAAAGACAAAAGCAGACTAAACATCACTACTGCCTAACTGTTTTTTCTCTAGTTCCACAATCCTAAAGTGGTCTTGGGTCATAGCCTCTAGTTAAAAATATTAGCTGTCTCTTGTATATGTGTCCCTGTCATCCATTTACAAGAACTAATGAATAAGATTTCATTTTTCAGACTTATTTTTCACAGTGCTACTGACTAGAAGGTGATTATGTGGAAAACATATCAAAAGTTTGAATTAAGTATAACAAGAGAGAGGGAAGGAGGGAAGAGCTTTTAAAATATGAGCAAAAGAATTAAAAAAAAATAAGGCATCACTATTCACACATTGCTCTTCTGTGCTGCAGCTGTGGACTCTTCAGTACAAAGGCTTATCTTCTGTCTGCCTATTATTTACTGCTCTGGTTATCAGCTTTTGGAGTGCTTCTTTGAAGGGGTTTTGATGGATCTCATTGGCTTCAGCCCTTCTGAGCTACTTAAAAGGGTTTGAAAATTGAAAGCTTTGAAGGGTAGGGATTATAACTTCTTTTCAGTTGTCTATTTCTCTCCAGAAACACTAAATGGAAGGCAACCCAGGAATTCATAATTTTCTTTCTTATTTGTTTCGTTTTTGGTTTGTTCTATTTTTGTATTAACCTTTACCAGGGAATGATGCTTTCATAAAGAAACAGTCAAGGGTTTCAGAATGGATATTTCTGTGAGATGAGGTCCACTGATGTAAAGTCTGTATATAGTCATAGTGACCAATTCATCTTTAGGGACATAAATATGAGGGTACTGTATAAGATATCAGAGATTCAAGATAAACTTGGAAAACTTATTCAGTCAGTTAAGCAGTCTTTCCAGAACCTTCTTTCTTCATCTATAAAAGTAGAGATAATACTAACTCTGGGGAAGAGACATAAAAATTAAATGTCAAATTGCAAATACAAGCCATTCATCTTTTCTTACAATGGTGCCAGCATTTAATAAACTCCAAACTATTTTATGCAGAAAAGGAGAAGTGAGGGCAAGCAAAAAGTAATCTAGTACCTTTTGGTTTGATTCAAAATAATTAACTCAATTAGATGTTGCATAAGTAAAACTCAAGACATATAAAGAAAGAATCTACAAAAACAGTAACCATTTCCCCCAGAGCAATTTCTTTCTTTTCTTTCTTTCTTTTTTTCTTTCTTTCTTTCTTTCCTTCTTTCTTTTTCTTTTTCTTTTTTTGACCTCTGGGCTATTCTTTTTTTAACTATATATTTTTTATTTTATATTTTCTTAGTTTACATGCCATATGATATCTCCTTTCCTGGTTTCCCCTCCAAAGAAAAATAAAAAAATAAAAAATATGAAATAAAAAAAAATCTGTTTCCTCCCCCCCAAACCCCCACCCACCAACCCATCCTCTTCTGCTTCCTGGCCCTGGCATTCCTCTACACTGGGGGTATAGAACCTTCACAGGGCCCAGGGCCTCTCCTCCCATTGATGTCCGACTTGGCCATCCTCTGCTATACATATGCAGCTGGAGCCATGAGTCCCACCATGTGTACTCTTTGGTTGGTGGTTTAGTCCCTGGGAACTCTGAGGGTACTAGTTAGTTCATATTGTTGTTCATACCAAAGGGCTGCAAACTCTTCAGTTCCTTGGGTTCTTTCTCTAGCTCCTTCATTGGGGACCCTGTTCTCAGTCCAATGGATGGCTGTGAGCCTCTACTTCTGTATTAGTCAGGTACTGTCAGAGCCTTTCAGGAGACAGCTATATCAGGCTTCTGTCAGCCAGCACTTGCTGGCATCCACAATAGTGTCTGGGTTTGGTGATTGAATATGGAAAGGATTCCCAGGTGGAACAGTCTCTGGATTGTCCTTCTGTTTACATGCAGATTAACTTAAAATTTCTCAGCAAGAAAGTATTGTTTATGGGTTGTGGATCTAACTTAGTGGTAGATCAGTTGCTTAGCATGAACATGGCTTTGACTATAATTCCTAATACCAAAAGATAAACCAAAACTAAAAACAAACAAACAAAAAAAAAAACAAAAAAAACCCAAAACCCTAAAAAAAAACAACAACAAAAACCAGAGCAATTTCTAAAGAGACTGTCCTGTATCTGGAATCAAAGCAGTTCATCTTGCCTTGCCAAGGTGAGATGTGGAAAATGTAGAAAAGCTATTCAGATGAAAGATTAGCGAAAGTACTTTATCAGAGGTATAGTAATGGCTTTGGACCCTAGAATTGCAATATGTGATAGTATCTCAGAAAACTAGACTATATCGAAGTTGGTTATCAGTAAAGGTGTGGACTGCTGTTACCTGAGGGCTAGCCCCTGTGGGCCATGCTAAGTGTTTCAGTACTTTTGAGAGCCTGTAAAATGTTCATTCTCATTCAACACTAGTCTCTTAAGGTCAAAAAGGAACCCTACATCTTTCTTTTGTTATCTTTAGTATGGTTGTTTCTGCTTCACTGGGTGACCTGCAAACCAATTTATTCACTCTGAATCATGGTTCCAAATGTACTTTGGTACAACCTCCCAGAGTAGGGTTCTCTAATTCTTTTAAAATCACAGAATTTGTAGGAACTCCAATAGTCCTCTAAGAGATAGATTGGTGCCTGATGAGATCATCAACAAAAACAGGAGGACTTTATTTAAGTACATAGCAAGTTCTGATTGAATCCTCTTTATGCTATTCAGCCTTTTATCTTACTTTATTAATTTTCCTCTTCCTGTCTCCCTCTATCGCTCCTTTTTCACCCTCTCCCTTTATCTCTCCACTTCTTTTTGCCCCTTCTCCTGTCTCTATGAAAGTTCTCCCAATTTAAAAGGAGAAAGACTGGTCATCTCTGCTGGCTGTGCCTCTGTCATACCTGACTGGCAGGGGACAGTCTTCCAAGATGGTTGGTTTGGGGCCCCCACAGGCCTCTATGGGAAGACAGGAGCTCTTGGAGTCCCAAAAGCCTCCTTTGGATGGAAGGGTAAACCCAGAGAGGCAAAGATAGAATAGAGACACAGGAAATGGCCAACCAATAACTGCCCCAAATTGAGATCCATCCCATGTTCAACAACCAATCCTTGATTCTGTTAATGATACTTTGTTATCTTGTATAGATATGTATAGACATCTAGGATACTTGTTATCTACATTTGCAGACAGTAGCCTAGGCAGCATAACTCTTCTCTGAGAGGCTCCATCTAGCAGTCAATGAAATCAGATAGAGAGGCACAGCTAAACATTAGATGGAGCTTGAGGAGTCTTGTGGAAGATTTGGGGGAAGGATTGAGGCACCCAAAGAAGACAGTGACTCCACAGGAAGACCAACAGAATCAACTATCCTGGACCTTTGGGGACTAACGAAGACTGAACCACCAAACAAAGAGAATACAAGTACTGGACCTAGATCCCCAGCACATTTGCAGTAGATGTACAGCTTGGTCTTCATGCAGAACCCCCCCCCCCAAAAAAAAATTGGTGCAGAGGCTGTCCGTGAATCTGTTGCTTGCCTGTGGATCCTGCTCTCCTAACTGGTCTGCCTTATCTGGCCTCAGTGGGATAGGATGTAGCAGTCCTCAATTAAATACTGAAATTGATCTTGTCAGCAGCAGTGGTGGTGGCGCTAGAGGCTGCAGCGGTAGTAGCAGCATGTTCCTTCCTACCTACCCAGATGTTTTTGATTTGTGAATACAAGACACATACACACAGCCTTTTAATTTTGATAAGCCTTAAGCAGCTCAATAGTTGAGCCGCTTGCTAACCTCCAGGTGGTTAGTCTACCTCCCTCTGTGAATTCCAAGTTATTGCTTACTGAAATTGATACTCCATCTTTGCTGATCGGGATCCAGTTGGACAGGCCTCTTAGGGATGCTCTCCCTAGGCTCCTACATGGCAGCTATGCTTTCTATCCTGTACTTTCTCAGGTGTGGTGTCTCCTCTTTTCCACCTTCTGCCAGTAGGGTGGGTCTCCTTCTTCTGGCTTCCTTCCTCAGTCTACTGCCCAGGAATCCTAAAAGTCCTGCTTCTGTCTTCCCTATCCAGCCATTGGCTGTCAGCAACTTTATTTACCAATCAGAATCAATTGGGGACAGGTTCTCTCAGTATCTTGTGTGTGGACATGGGGCTTATCAGGCAATTTTGGGGACCCAAATCAATATAGTACAAGCAGCATTAGACCAAACCCACTACATGATGGTGTGTCTAGTCCACCAGTGACTTGATGAGGCAGGGTGAGGAGGGGTGAGACCCAAAGGTGGGGTTAGACCTTCTCAAAGGGAAGGGTAGGAGAAGTAGGAGGGATCTATGTCCTGGGGTAATGAAAGGAGGGTGGCATGATATTGGAATGTAAAGCCAATAAATAAATTTAAAATTTTCCTGCCCATAAATAAAAGGAAAGATAAAAGAAAAAAAATGACACTTTACTATCATGGTTCTAAAACACTTACATTCACAATAAAAGAAGAGTACATGAAATGAGGAAACAAACCTTAAATAAGGGCTGAGAGAGACAATAAAAATGAAAATTAAATGTGAGGCACCAAAATAAAGGTGAGATGTTATTCCAGAAACCTCAAGTGCAACTATTTACTGCATCTAAAAAAGTTTACCATTTTAACCTATAACACCCTACTGTGGTTGACTTGGATCTTTCCGCATTGATGTCTGAGCCATAAATTGTATCAGATCATCCACATTACATATGCTTTCAGATTACTATTTGCAATAAAGGCTGGATCCTTCCTCTCCTGCACCTAAAATCCTTCTCCAACTCATCATCTGAAATGTGTAGCATGAAATGCATAGCTCTGTGCTAGCAAATATATGCAATGGGACACTTACACAGTTTACATTAAATTGATTGGGAGGGCCAGACATTTCCACCATGTTGACAACTCTGAATACTTTTCCATCTTACTTATTAGAACAGTGCCTGTGGCACTGCAGAACAGCTTACAGCATCAAATAGGCCACTCACATTTCATCATAATGCAGATGATGATCAAAGCTAGGAGTTCCACTAAGAATTGTTTCATAAAACTCTCCTAGGGTAACACTACAATGCAATGCACATGTGTGTGTGTGTGCACACACGCATACACACACACACACACACACACACACACACACACACACACACACACACATTGAAACTACTCCCACATTAAAAACTTACAACAGACCCAAGGAGGAATTACATGGAAACTGACATGATGAACCAATGGATTTATTGGAGCTAGTAACAGTAATATGAGCATTGATGATTTAAAAGTATCTCTGTATGGCCAGATGCTAGCAGTTGATATAAACTGCAAACTAAAGTTCTTTAGGTTATTTGCAGAAACCACAATCAGTCCAAAAACTCTCCCTCGAGGATCTCACTTTACCCTTAGTCCATGGAGCTCAGCTAGTCAGTTTTATTGTGGGTTTAAAACCTTAAGAGGAGCTTTCACTACAGTGTAACTTTCAGCCTCCACAGATGCTAAACTTTGGTCTCCTACCTGAGTCTTCTGGATGGAAGTTAAACTCATTTAGCAGGAATTTGTCACAGAGTTCACAGATTCATGGCTTGAATCTTAAATGAATGCATTAGGCTCTTGTATTTGAATACCTGGTCCCCATGTGGTCGAGCTGGTCTGTGTGATTTAAAAGTCATTATCTGGAGAGACATTGTAAAGAAAGATCAATGGGGAAGGTGTTTGAAGGTATAGCCAAGCCCTGGATCTGGTCTATTAATATCTGCTTCTTGGTCATGTAGAATGCCAAAGGTCCTTAGTGCCTCATGTCAGAATGAGCACTAGACAACTTCAGTACTATGATGGACTGGAATCCCATAAAATTGAATTAAAAAAAAATCTTTGCTCTTTTAATTTGCCTTTGCTAGATTATTTTACCAAAGTACTGATTAAAGTAACTATTATAGAATTTTACTAAATGTTAAATGTGTAACATGTTAACTTTCCGTGGCCATGCACTGAGGTCTACTTTATTTTCTATGTTTATAGATATAAAGCTGAAGTTCAGAATAAAAATGCCTCAGGGTCACAGGTCAAATGGTATGGTTTTGATTTAGGCATAGGTAGGCATGCTATATCCAGAGAACTTCCTTTTAACTATTCTGTGAAGCCAAAACTAATTATACTCTTATATTTTTTGTAGACAAAACTAGTGCACTAAAATAAAATCAGGCACTATAAGCTATATAATCATATCTAAATGTATTAATTCACATCAACAAGAAATTCAAATTTCCAGTATGTTCTGACTACAAGATTATTTAGTTACTATTGTCACAATGTCTTCAACAAACTTTTGTGATGCTAACATTCTACTTAAAGAGTTCTTCAGCAATAACACCTAAACTACAATCATGGTCTACCCAGGAGTCAATGTCTCTAAACCACTGATGATGATTTCTATTTCTCCTTATTGTATATTGAGAGATTCTGGAGTTAATATCCAGGTTGCACACCCTATTCTATAGACCAATACCACCAGCCCTTTGCTATTTTGCTAAAAGCCCAACACACAATACTCCAGGACCATTATTATATGCCTTCAGTAGCATGAACTGAATAAAAATAGACACATTACACAGTCATGGTTCCTCCAAGAGTGATTGGAAATAGATCGAAAAAGCTGCAGCACTAACTCAACCAGCCATTCCATCATCAGCTTGTCTCAGGGTAGTAATAAACTTCTCGGTCTGCTAAATTTATGGAGTGGAAGTGTGAGCACAGCCTCCCTGTGATACCCACAGCTTTTCTCAGGTCAGTAGCAGTGATATGAGGGTCTGCATGCTGACCATCGTAAGTACAATGTTTTACCAATGTTCTGTCATTAGTGATTACTTCCATAATAGCTCATTAGCTGAGAAGATGCATCAGGCTGGCTTATCAAAGAAGATTAAAAACAAGGGCTGCCATAAAGAATTGTTTTTATGTGGTATTCTAGTTACGCAGATAACTCGTAAAGTTAAGAGTTTAACTTACAGATACCCTCTTTGTCTGTATAATCTACCAATATTACCAATAATACAGGGCCATGAAAGGATTAAGAAGGTGCATTTCTGAGTCATCTTCTCCTCAAATGAAGGGACTTTGTGTCATCAAATGGTAACAGAAGGTAGTATTTGCCCATGATGGATTTGGCTTACTGTCACTGTTATCTGAGGACTTATTCTATCTGCCTTATTTTTTCTTGTTTTTCTTTTCCTCCTTAACACTGACAATTTTACTAAGTGAATGTTTAAGAACATTATTTCAGCCTTTGATGATTTTGTATCCATCCTTCTACATTCCATGATTTTCTTTCAGGACAATGTATTTGGTGATGCCTGAATTAGGGACTGCCTTCTACACTCAAATACCAGTCCCATTAAGGCCAGTACTTATTTTGACTCACTATTACAGTTTCAGCATGCAGCATAATAAAGTATATAATACATCAATAAGAGCTCTGAAACAAAAGAATACATTAAGGAACTTTTAAAATAAGTTTAATTTAAATGTATTTTTCTTAATTCTTTGAAAATCCCATGCAATATATTTGATCACATTCACCAACAACTAATTTAACTCCTCCCAAATATATCCCCATTTCCATGACCCCCTCCAACTTCATGTTCTATTTTTTCCAACATCATATACTATTTTTAAATAACTATAATAACTAGATTTATAATACTAGACATATGATTTCTTCAATGAAGCAGGGATATAAAAGAGTTCAAAGAAATAACTTATAGTAGTATTATGCACATATCAGAAGCCGTAGGTTGCCCATAAAAGTCTGAGTGCCAGGTATAGGATATCTGCATTTAGATTGTTTGAAGTGTTCCAGAGGATCCCCACACCACAAATACTATTGAAACTTCTCTTTATTTTCCAAGAGAACTTGATGGAAGACTGTATAGCTGAAGATACCAAACACATTTGCCAGTTGATACAGAGAAAAAAATACTGTCCAGGAATTGGATTCTGTGTATACTAGTTCTCAGAGTACTGAAAAATATTGTGCATGATACTCTGGGGAATAAGTCATCTACAGTATTTATCACTCAGATTTGTACTAGGGGAACTGGAATAAAGATTGATCTGTTGAGGTGTGCCCAGGGGTATAACTGTCATAGGAATGTAACAGGATAACAAACACACTGCTTCCCGATTGAATAAAAGATTCCCTTCCTAGTGGAGAACTCATCCTGCTACTATAAATCTAGCCAAGATTCCATGGTTAGGGAGTTAGCAATCCTTCTTGCTCTTAGTATTTAAACCATGCTCTAGAGAATGGCCCTACGAGCACAGGTACATGACCAGCAGAAATTACAAAGTAGATGTCGTATTAAGTAAAAAAAAAAAAAAAAAAAAAAAAAAGGAAAGAATTCAGGGTGTCAGGATGTAGGGGTAAATCTTGGAAAAATTCAGGTAAATAAGTAATGGTTATTATTGTCAATTTTATTGTATGAATTTTATAAATATATAATGCCACTGGTGAACAAATGTTATAAGGATTACCGTGTGTGTGTGTGTGTGTGTGTGTGTGTGTGTGTGTGTTTCATGCAGAGATTTTTCCAAATAGTCTGAAAAGCACCAGCTGTATTAAGATTCATTAATTATTCATGTATCCCAACACATATTTCTTTATCTCCCATTTTAGGCAATTTTCAGGAGCATTGTTATATAATGGTAAATTAAAACTACCTTTAATTTTATTTCTTTTCATAAAGTAAGATTATTGGTACAAATTTGTTAAAAATTATAAAAAGAATAGAAATCCTAATCCTGTATTTATATCTGAGTCTTTGCTGGTAAACTTTTCTTATGTTCTTTTGAAGAGTATAGATTGCCCTATATGGCAGCTTATCCCTGTAAACACAGCACTCTGAGACTGAGACCAGTAAAGTGCTATGATTTGGGGGTATAGACAGAGTGGCTAGCCTAGAGTGGTGCCCTAGATGAGAGAAGTAGAAAGAAGCAAGAAAGCAAGAGAGAAAGAAAGATGATAGATAGAGGAGAGAGAGAGACAGACAGACAGACAGACAGAGAGAGAGAGAGAGAGAGAGAGAGAGAGAGAGAGAGAGAGAGAACAATGATAATTAAAAAGGGCATTTCTACCTGTTTGTAAAATAGAATTTCCTTTATACTTCTGGGTTTATAATTAACCATGAATCTACATGTTTTCTATATGTAACATCAAGAAACAAACTAAATTTCTCCTAAACATTAGGAAAGATGACAGGGGCATAATGTTTTCCATTGTTCAAAAGTAACCAGTGCTTTTGTGAGCCACTGCTATACTGTAGTTACAGCACAAAGAAAATAAGCCTAGTTTAGAGAAAAGACTAGGGTTCTTGGATATTCAGGATGTTAAAGTAGGCACCAGAGGAGTGTCTGGAGTAACAGTTGTGTTTTAGAGGAAAAACTTGGAATTCTCAAAGCAGCATGTTGAATAAGAGCCAAATATAATCCTGTACATCTGGCTTACTTTCTAGAGAGATCTAAGAAATTAATTTCTCTGTAAATTACACTTGGTTTCTATTGAATCCCTCTATATAAGCATGTTAAATCTGATTGTCATTAGCTTTTACTCACTTGAGTTTAGTTAAACAGTTCCTAGTTTTGCAGAGGAAAGAAAGCATGGTCCATATTCAACAATGGTTTACTCCGTATGCCTTCATGCCAGCATAATATTCACTACTTGCACTGTGATTTGGCAATTCTGCCCTGAAACATCTATACTCATTAATAGAACAGCTCTTCATAACCTCTAAATATACAACAATCTTATGTGGCTAAACCAGAAGTTTTAGAATTCACAAAGCAGAAGTCATTTCACATCTTCTCAGCAGGTCTGCAGACTCATGCTATGGCTTGAACATCTTAGATCAGAGGTTCTAACAGTGTGGTGACCAGGTGAACAGCAGCAAACCAAAACAAAAACCTGGTGGAATTGCAAATTCTCAGCCCCCATGCCAAAGATACTGATTGTAAACTTTAGGAATAGGGTCCACCATATGTATTTTAACAGCCACTCTTAGTGATTCTCATGGTCACTCCAGCATCCAAACCCAGAACAATTCCTGTTCTATGATGCTGAGATCATGTGGCTTCTGATCAAACAAATATTATAAAATCACTGGGAAGTCACTTATTCGGTTATATCACATAAGATTCTAAGTTTAAGTTTCTAACTGATAATTCCTGTAATGTTTATGGTTTTTTTTTTCATTTTAATCACATTGTATTCATTTTATGTGTGTTGTGGCAATGCAGGTGCCACAGCATGTGAGTGTAGGAAAAAAGACAACTTTTGGGGGTTGTTTCTCTCTTTTAATCATGTGGGTCCCAGTAATCAAACTCTTCCAGTCATCAGAATTGACGACAAGATCCTTAGTCCACTGAACCACCTCACCAACTCCTAAAATTCTCAGTTAAAAGCTTTTTGACAGCCAAGCTATCCTAATTCCCTATGGAGATACACACATTGCAAGGGATTAAATATGGGTTCTTGTTGCCAAGCAAGAAGGAATAGAGGCGCTTAGCCTGACAGTCCATGAGAAGCTCATTCTGCTAAAAATCAATTAGTCTACAAGAAGATTCTCTCAGTCAAGTTGTCAGAATAGATCTTAATCCTGTTCTAGTGATAGAATCTATAGCAATTAATGCAAGAAAACCAGTCCAATATTTCTTACCTTCAAAAAACATGACAAAATCCACATTCACATGTGTTATATATTTCAATTCCTAAATTGTTATGCAGCAAAACATATTGCAAAGATTAAGTACTTGAGAATGTAGGCTATCTGGTAGCTACTCCATGTAATATTTCTATTAGGTTTCAAAGTCATGGCATCTTTTTATTTAGAAATTATAACAGATTATATTACATAAATTATCTTTTAAAATGACCTGCTCTAACTCCTTCTCATCTCTGTCCTCTCAGTCTTATAGTTGTATCCCTGTGTCACTTGTTAGTCAGACAGTGAAGTTCTTCCTTCCTTCCTTCCTTCCTTCCTTCCTTCCTTCCTTCCTTCCTTCCTTCAAACAAAATTGTGAGAAAATAATGTTTGAATGGAGTGTCTAGGCATCATTTACCTCTCTCCTTTGATTCCACCTGCAGTTCATACTGGAGAAACAAATGCGTTTGTTGGGCTGAGCTCACAGTATGGCTTAGGTGAGTATTGAAAAGAGAGTGGGTGATTCATGCTGTAGGAAGGCAAAGTCACTGAGCAGCCCGATGATTAATTCCCCATAATCAAATAGATAGAAACCCCTTCCCTTCGTGCCCCACACTGTTATGTAGTCTCTACCTGAAATACCAATGATGCTTAGGGCAGAGTTGTATGCAATTGGCTAGAAAAAAAATAAGTTGCAAAATGTAAGAGCATCTCTAATGATCCTCCTCCTACCTATCCCTCTAAAAGAATTACAACAGTCAACAAATCAATTTGTAATGAACGTTTGCATGCCAACAAAATGGTTCTCATGAGGACCATGGTTGTCCTGTTTACAGAATGGTACCACACAATGTTTCCATGTGTAGCCTCAGCCAAGTCCCAAGCTCAAACCCTCCTGCTTTTCATACCTAAAAGCCAGGATTTTAGGGGTGTACAACTATTCCGCTATATATGCTGAAAGTGAACTTGCCACTTCCTGGCTTTTTTCATCTTGCCTTCCCCCCAAGATGAACTATATATACATATAAGATTTCATACATATACACAGTCCTAAAAAACATCAGTAGTGTTGATGCAAAAGCTATAGCTCTTATTTCAGGAGAATTAGGAAATAATTTATTCTTGAGCCAATTGAGTGACTATGGCCTGGAAATACAGATTTATGTTTTCCGAAATTTTGTGTTCTAACATGGAAGCAATTTCGTGAAGTTTCTATAGGTTTACAGAACAAAGAAAGTTTACAATCCAAGGCAAGTATAAAATATATTGGTGGCTTTATCAGAGAGGCAAGAACAGTGAAATTGGAGGAGTTTTTCTATAGGCCTAAGACTCTATCTAGTGATATTCTTTGCATTTAAAAAATGGAAGGCAGTGGTCTGCTAAGTTAATGGATTCTAAAAAGTTTCTATCTATTAAGTCACAAGATGTTAGTCCTGACACAGAGGTGGGCAAGAAATGTCTGTTCTGGAGGGCTCAAAGTAACCCAAGATAAATTAGCTTCCAGACCAACAACATCCCAATCTCTCTCCACAGTACGGAAATACTAATCATACAATCAGTATCTGCAGACACACATTCTTTTCAATTTTCCTTCACAGTAGCACATAGACAATAATTTAGTCAAAAAGGATTGTATTAACTCTTTCAGTGGAGAAATCCTAAGAGCTGTGCTGGAGGAAAACACAGCTATTTCCCAAGGCTTATACTCATTCTTGAGGCTGTCCTTGTGTCTTCTTTTTCTTACTTCTTTCTTTATTTTAAGGGACCCCACAGCAGGGAACTTTTGTTTTAGTTTCTTTTCGTTTTGTCCCTCACAATTTCACTTTCTCCTTCAGTGCTTTTTGATGTGACTCCATCTACACAGTTTAAGTACTTAGAACTAACCATCTCTCTCTTCCTTCGTAGTATTAATCAGGCCTGTGAAAGATTCACCATGTTCTTTCCTGAGTTTTATTCTGTGAGCCCCTTGGGCAAGTCAGATTATCTAGGCTGATATTCGCAATGGTTATTCTAAGTAATACCTTGACTCTTGACCTGAAAGGTTGATACCACAACAGAATCACTTGTTTTCACTGAAGTAATTTTTTGAGAAAAAATTCAAAACAAATTTGAAAATATCAGATGATCCTTACATAACACATTTTACTTAGAAGTAAAAACCAACCTAACATGAGACTGGCAAATAGAGGGAATATTTTAGTAAACTGGAGGTCTACATGATTTAGACAAGCAGCTCTCAACTTGTAGGTTACAAACCCTTTGGGAGTCAAATAACCTACTATAACCTGTTAAAGGAGTTGTGTAACACCACCCAAAACACATATATTTACATTACAATTAATAATAATAATAATAAAATTACAATTATAATATAGCAATGAAAATAGTTTTATGGTTAAGGGTCACCACAACATAAAGAACTGCATTAAAGGTTCACAGCATTAGGAAGGTTGAAAACCACTAATTCATACAATGCAAATAGATGCTAATCCAATAATTCACCTAACAGCTAGCTCTTTTATTTGCACATACTATGAATGGGCACTCCTCTCTGAACATAGCTCTTAGCAACCTCAGACACCAGACAATATCAGTCTAAGTTTATCTACTTTAAACACCATAATTTACTCTACTGTCATAGTGTCTTTTCCTGGTTCTGTATCAATACACTCTGACAAATGCACAAGAGGAACAAAGAGTTTATGTAACTCTATAGTTCAAGGTCACAGTCTATCATTGGAGAGAAGTCAATGCGACAAAAACTTGATGGACCTGTCACAAAATGTCTACAGTCAAGAGCAGATTATAATGAATTAATCTGTGAATACTAGTATTCATCTCACCTTCTACATTTGCACAGCACTGGTCCTACCCACAATGAAAACTCATCTTCCCTCATGTACATTAAGGAAAAAAATGTGCTCGCAGGTGAAATTTTAAACAGAATGTCTCTCATTTTAACCATCTTCTGCCTAAACATAATTAGACATGCATATTGTTAAAAATAAAAGGCCAGCACTGGGACATCGAGCCTTCACAGGACCAAGGGCCTCTTCTCTCATTGATGTCCCACAAGGCCATTCTCTGCTACATACATATGTGCCTGGAGCCATGGATCCCTCCATGAGTAGTCTTTGGTTGGTGGTTTAGTTTCTGGGAGCTCTGAAGGTACTGGTTGGTTTATATTGTTGTTACTTCTATGGCACTGCAAGCAGGAGTAGGTGGGTTAATGACCAGGAGAGAAGGGATAGGATAGGGGGTTTTCAAAGGGGAAATGAGGAAAGGGGATAACATCTGAAATGTAAATATAGAAAATATCTAATAAAAAGATAAGAAACCTTATAGGGAAGCATATGCCCAGTAGAGAAATGTTTTAATCTTTCACTCAAAAAGAGAAAAAAACCAAACTATAGCCCCAGTACCAAGTACTTCTCTTGAACTTCAAAAAAGAATTAAACAATAATTGTGACCCTTGAGCATCATATCACTCTTGCTATGCATGTTTTTTCCTGATTTGTTTTAACTAAAATTTCTTTGCTAATTTTGAAAGTTTTAGTGAACTTATTTTACTTATATTCATAGGAGCACAGGAACCCAGAAATACTTTATAACTAAAAAAGAAAGAAAAAAAGGAATAAAGAAAGAAAGAAAAAAGAAAGGAAAAGAAAAGAAAAGACAAGACAAGACTTCCAATGTAGTCTAACTTTCCATTCGATGTCTCTGGAGACGCATGCCTTTGTAAATTGTGTTTCTAGCCCTTGGATACTAATTTCTTATTGTGCATGTCTCATAAGAAAATTCTAATATTATAGAGATTGTATTACAAAATAAAATAACTCTTATTCTCTCTAATTTCTCAAAGGCTGCCTTGTTCTCTTCTCCAGCTATTCACAATTTAAGAAGAAACTGACAGTGTCCTGGGCAGACTCATATATCAAAATAGTCCATGTAACTAGACTAACATGAAAGATTCCATACTGGCTAAAATAAATTTATTATATAGAATAAAACCTATACATTTTGGCTATGAGAACAAGTATACAAACATATATAAAAGCAAAATAAAAAGATTAATTAAATCAAAATATCTTGCGCACTACAGCATATTTGGGAAGTTTAAAGAGTATGCATGACATACTAAGAACAGTTAGTGTATACTCTTGGGATGGGATGCAGAGACCCATGAAGATGTTTGAAACATTCATTTGAAACACATCTTACTATAACAGTTCTTTCCCCGGCTGGTTTGCATCACTCCATTTTCAGCAGCACAGGATCCAGCACTAAATTTTAATTGCCTCAATTATTGCCAAGAGCTTATTGGTAATGGACAAAACAACACTCTCCCTTCCTTCTCTTGCAGAAGAGTTGCCTCTGCTCTTACAGACAGTATGTCAGTCATCATGTCAATTGTAACACCTTTGAGACATTCAAGTTGATTTATTTTTGTTCTCAGCTGTCCCCCTACCTGGGAGAAACATTTTGTGTAACCTTTATAAATCTTTTATTTTAAGTATAAAGCACTCATGTGATTACCCATTTAAGACTAAACCCCCATCTGACCTTTGCCTTGCTCACAGGGTTGTTTATGGTCTCATCTTGTTCTTCCCTATATTCCATCTTTACTTGTGATTTGTGGATACAGGACACTCAATACGTGACTAAAAAATGAATGAGTCCTGCCATGAGCTTCTAGTTCTGTACCTGACAACGGACAGGGAAAGAGACATGAAAGTTACATCAATTGCCTAAGGACACACTAGTATGCTTCTGTCATTTACTTAAAGAGGAAAAACTAATCAATAGTTCTGCAGTGTCTTCCAGATAAATTAAGCACACATGGGTCATTTTCATATCTAGAATGGAAATCTACAGTGATGATCCTCTAAAATAAAAATGAGCTTCACTAAACACACATATATATGTCTTAAGAGAAGTAGGTTAACACATCTATTCATGACAGGGCTTTGCTGCTATGGCAGCTTATATGACACAAACTCCCCTTATATTTTGAAGTGGATGATCTACATAAAAGTTGGTTTGATTGCATCACTGGTTAGATGTGTTAGTTTGACTCAGAATGATGAAGAGGCAAAGCAAAGAGAGCAGTGGTCAGGCAGAATCTTTGCTCAAACCACTCTCCAACTCCCTCAACCCCTTGCCTTTGTTTTGTTGAATTACAGTTGTGCTATCTCTTCCTTGAGGAAGAGAGGAGAATAAAAGCTCTCACTTGTGTGGATAAAGGGCTGTACTTACTGAAGTAAATACAGCAGTGCCCAATGGAGTTGGCTGTAAGATCAAGAGCAATGTATTTTGTCTACACAAACATCTTCCAGATTCTGCCTTTAGCACTGTTGGCTAATTTTCTTGCTTGTTTGTTTGAAAAAAAAAAAACTGACGCAGAATTAAAGATATAGAGGAAATGTAGAAGTTTTTCTTATGAAATAATAACCAATAGGTAGTTGTAAATGAATTCCCTTTAAAGCAATGGGAGAGCAATTATATGACCACAAGAGAAGCCAGGTAGTGTAGAATTCATCCTTAGAATCTCAGGTCTCAGAGATTATGGAAATATCTTTATATGAGACTGATGTACTACCTACTTTGCTAACAAGGCACCTGACAACATCTTTTTATAAAACATCAATACAGAGTACTGTTTAGATGGACTGACTTCTGAACCAAGGATAACTGTCAATTAGTTTGCAGTTTAATGAGTAAGTATGGTGCATATAAGTGGGGAGGGTACAGCAACGTTACTGAATATACTTAATTATGCTTCTGTACTAAACACAGTTATGGGTCCAAATGTATTTTCTCAGTTTGTGCTCTAAAGTGTATTGGCTAGAATCACTATCCACCCAACACTCTCTACACAAATAATACATGTGTCAAAAGTATAATTCAAGGTAGCTATGTTTAGTCTATCTTTTATACACTTACTAAAACCTAGAAACCCAAAGGACTATATAATTTTTGTTCAAAATATGAGTATCTAAATATTAGGTCAAGTATATCTGAATCTATTAAATTTATGATAACAAGGATATTGCTGGATTAAGAAACCAGCTTAGGTAATACAGTTTCCAAGATTTTCTACAGACCACTGTCTGCCACATCAGCACAGAAAGAGAAAATATTGCCCCGACTTTAGACCTCCTTCTCTGTTGCATTTTATTTCTTAATTGATTAGTGATCTAAACAAGGCAATAAAGCTAAAATAAAATATTTTTTTACTTACATCAAGGATTCCCAGGCATGGCATCTCTAAATCTACCAAAATTATATAGTTGAGTGCAATCAACAGGGCAGAATTAATATTATTGTGTTCATTTGCTGACATGGTTTCTATTTATTCATTCAATCTGCATGGTTACTTAGTTATTCTTAGATCTTATGCTCAGGGATGGCTTATAAAAATAAGAAATGCATTAAAAAAGTTTTGTGGTCAAAATGTAATCTAAGAATGCAGTTCAGTTGGTAGAACATTTGCCTCATATGCACAAAGTCCTGACTCCAATCTCCAGTACCACATGAAGTAGGCAGAGTAAATGTAGTTTTAGAACTTAGGAAGAAAAAGTAGGAAGATTAAAGTAGGTGGTCATAGATACATGAGATTTTATACATATATAATATGTAATGAGGAAGATAAATATAAAACCACCAAGAATGATTTGCAGTGACAGCAGTAGGCATGGTGAAAGCTAGCTGGTATAAGAACCACAAATATTAGCTGGGCACTGGTGGCACATGCCTTTAATCCCAGCACTTGGAAAGTAGAGGCATGCAGATTTCTGAGTTCAAGGCCAGCCTGGTCTACAGAGTGAGTTCCAGGACAGCCAGGGCTACACAGAGAAACCCTGTCTCGAAAAACCAAAAAAACCAAAAAACCAAAAAACCAAAAACAAACAAAAAAAAAAAAAGGAAGAAAACAAGAAAAACCAAAAGCAAAACCAACAAAAAATTAATAATAATAACACCAATATTCACTTCTAATTATCTGACACCCATATTACTTAGATGTGCTTAGCTCTTTGGGCATGATACAGGACCACTGATATGCATATTGATCGGTGGCCTGGCTAGAATGGCAAGGTTCTAGAATTTGTTTATCTTGTAAAACAGGGACTTGAAAGCTAATTTCTCACTTTTCTCTTCCACAGATTCTGAAACCTATCTTTTCTTACTCTACTTTTATAGTTTTGATAATGTAAGTTATCTCGTATAAATTTAAGCATGCATTATTTCTGCCATTGCATAAATAGCTAATCTCACTTAATGTATTAACGTTAGCTTATGTGTTGTTATCTATATAATTGGAAATGGGTGGATTATAGCACTAACACACACAAATACAAAGACACACACAAACACATAGACACAAATCTACACAAACACATAGACATACACTCATGAACTTAATATATTTCTTTACTTATCTATAGACACAGATATTTTCTTTACTTTGCATAATATGACATCAGAGATGCTATGGAAAATAACTTTAGCAATTACCTAAATTAAAAATGAGTACTACTCAGCTATTAAAAACAATGAATTTATGAAATTCTTAGGGAAATTGATGGATCTGGAGAATATCATCCTGAGTGAGGTAACCCAATCACAAAAGAACATACATGGTATGCACTCTCTGATAAGTGGTTATTAGCCCAGAAGTTTGGAATACAGGAAGAACAACCCACAAACCACAAGAAACTCAAGAAGAAGGAAGACCAAAAGATGGACTTTTCATTCCTTCTTAAAAGGGGGAACCCAATACCCACGGAAGGAGTTGCAGAGATTAACTATGGAACAGAGACTGAAGGAAGGACAAGCCAGACTAAATATAGCTATCTCTTGAGAGGCTCTGACAGTACCGACTAATACAAATGTAGAGGCTCACAGCCTACATATTGAGCTGAGTACAGGGTCTCCAATGAAGGAGTTAGAGAAAGGACCTATGGAGCTGAGGGGTTTGCAGCCCCTTAGGACGAACAACAATATGAACTAACTAGTAACCTCAGAGCTCCCAGGGTCTCAGCCACCGACCAAGGATTGCATATGGTGGGTCTGATTGTTCTGGCAACATGTGTATAGTAGAGGATTGAAAATTCAATCATCAATAGGAGGAAAGGACTTCAGCCTTGTGAAGGTTCTGTGCCCCAGTGTAGGGGAATGCCAGGGCCAATAAGTGGGAGAGGGTGTGGTGGCAGGCATGGGGAGGGGGAGGCAATAGGGGTTTGTTCTTGTTGTTTTTGTTTGTTTGTTTGTTTTTTGGACAGGAAACTGGGAAAGGAGAAATTTACATGTAAAAAGAGAAAATACCTAAAAAAATAAAATAAATAAATAAATAAATAAATGGAATTAAATTATTATATGATGATATGATTTCTGGGTATATAACTGAAAATATAGAGCAATTTATTTATTTATTTATTTATTTATTTATTTATTTATTCATTCATTGTTTTATTTTTTCAAGATAGGGTTTCTCTATATAGCCCTGGCTGTCCTGGAACTCACTCTGTAGACCAGACTGTTCTCGAACTCAGAAATCTGCCTGCTTCTGCCTCCCAAGTGCTGGGATTAAAAGCATGTGCCACCACTGCCCGACTTAAAGCATTCCATTTCTTTAGCAAGAATACAATGAAAGGATAATGAAAGTGTTAAATATGAGCTTTAGGTATCCATCTGCCTACTAAATTTAAATTCTGGCCTAGTGGTGATACCAGAAAAATCACAGAACATTCCTATAGTCCATTCCTTCATTCAGAATACATATTTCATAACAGCCCTTGGATTGTATTCAAAAGTAAATTTATTACAATGCATTTGGTGACCTCAGAGGGATGCCTGCCTTACACATACTATCATACACAAAAGTATATATAAGAGCAAGAGGAACACCTAATGTGAGAAAATATGGAAAGACAAAATATGCCCATTTGAAACTGGAATATAGCACATATGTGCACAACTTGTTTGCCTAATATACAGGGATCACCTATTGTTTTGGCATGTGAACTGATGTAGCTACAAAGTCATCAGAATGCTCCTTGAAACTTCAGCATCGGAAATGCACAGAAGGTAATCTTATACATGTCTGTCAAAGTAAATAGGCATTGCCCAGAACTCAAGAGAGTGAGCTCAATAGGCTGCTCAACTTGGTTTAATAGAACATAGAATCTTTGAGGTTTCAGGCACATTTATTCATATCTATGCTTTCAGCTCTTTTGAGCTTGTAATATACAGAACAGTCCCCCATTTGAATCTGATTTTGAAAACATTCACAATTTTATGTATTTTGTAAAAATCTAACCAACCTGAATAGTACATCTGAAACAAAGATAAAACTTTGCAATGGATGTATTCTTTTAATTTTTAACATTATCTATTCTTTTAACTCATAATGGATTCAAAGATAACAGTAGAAAAAGATTTCTGCCTACAGTTTTATTTAACTTGTTGACTTTGAATTAAACCTGCAACAGAATGATGTGTTTTTTAAAAGTTTTCTGCATTTTTCTGTAACAATATTAAGGAATATTTTGCAAAGGCTTAAAATAACTTTGAGTAAATGAAGTCAAGTAGCTTTGTACTCCATGACATTGCCGTCTTTCTTCTTCCATTTAAATAGATCCCATCACAGGCACAATGACAAGTACTTGGGATGGGTATAGGTAAACTATTTGGGAAAAAATAATGACTATCACTAAAAATATAAATTCAGCTTAAAACTCTCAATTACCTCCACTGTCTACTCTTTCTCATTTTTTTCTAATTGATAACTCCTCTGGTGAAGAAACAATTGTCTCTGTCTAAGTTGGCATGCTGGGTAACATTATCCTTGTTCTGCTCACATATAAGCAGTCATGACAAACACATCAATAAGATTTTCCAGTGTCAAATGGTTGCCCTGAAAATATACATGTAAGTAATACTATAAGGCAGGGAAGTAGATAGGCTATCTGCAGATATTCACCTCTTCTTCAGTTCCTCTAAGACCACTACCCTAGGTTTATCACAAGATCTATAGTAGACCATGTGCTTCAGCTTCTGTTCTACCCATGCCTCCTTCTCTAGTGGATATCACATCTCTTTCTCTACAAATTTCCTCCTCCTACTCATTGCTTTATCCTAGCAGCCAACCCCAGAAGATACCCTCTAGGAATTGACAGACCATTCCAGCCTGGAAAAACAGATAAGCTAACTCTAGATCTTCACCTATTCCTCTGTTCCTCAACATTCAACCTCAAAATCTCCTACTCAGCTCTATAGAAGGCCCTCTTCTTTGGCCTTCCCCTCCTCTCTGCCACCATCTCCAGGGCAATCACATGTATCTTCCACGCCAAACACCACTCCTTTCACTTATTGCTTTCTCCAAGAACCCCAACATCAGGAGGTATCCTAAATTGCTCCCATGGCCACATAGGCCAGCAAAGAAGGTAGGTTAACTGCACATTTTCATCTTGCTCGTATCTTCCACTCCAAACATCACTCCTTTCACTCATTGCTTTCTCTGAGAACCCCAACATCAGGAGGTATCCTAAATGAGTCCCATGGCCACATAGGCCAGCAAAGAAGGTAGGTTAACTGCACATTTTCATCTTGCTCTCAATTTCTCCAGTAAAGTCTGTCTTTCTAATCCTCACTTTTTTACAGAAATTTTCCTACTTCCCCTCATAACTCTCTGCTCCCATTCACAGGGGACTAACTGGATCCTGGTGGAATGTTCTAATTTTTACCTCCAACGGAATCCCCTTTCCTAGCCATTTCCATTCCCAATTTTCAAATGCCAATGCCTAGAAACACATTGTAACTGGAAATGCGAGAGTCCATAGATATCAGAATGCCAGGAGAATATTTTTTTTAATCACGTAACACACAACCACCAAACTCACCTAAGAACTAGAAAGGACAACAGAAATCCAAAAAAAAAAAAAATCACCCCTGCTCAACAAACAGAAGGCCAGATATCAGCCCCTAGAAATACAAGGTTTCCAAACCCCAAAACATAGATACCAGAATAAAAAGACACTCATTAACACCCAGGAAAGTAAAAACAGCCCCCATTAGAGCCTTGCAATCCTGCTACAGCAGACCCTGGATATTGCAATATCAATGAAGAAAAAGTAAGAGACTGTTTAAAATGCATGTATGACTACAGTAACGGTTTTTTAAAGAGAAAATACTTAAGTTCCTTAAAGAAATCTGTGAAAATGCAAACAGTAAAAGGAAAGGAATGAAACTGGTCAAGAGCTGAAAGTGTAAATAGAATCAGTAAGGAAAATCCAAACTGAGGGAAATCTAGAAATGAAAAACTTAAAAACTCAAACAGGAACCAAAGAGGCAAGAGTCACCAACAGACTTCAAGAAAATTTCAAGCATTAAAGACATGAAAGAGGAAATGGATACTTTGGGTTTAAAAAAATGTTAAATATTAAAAAACAAGATAAGATAAGTGAAACAAAGCATTCAGGAAATCTGGGACAATGTGAAAAGATAAAATCTAAAAATAATAAGAATAGAGAAAAACCCATAAAAGTATAGAATATAATTTCAAATATCATAGAGGAAAATTCCCAAACCTGGTGAAGGAGATGCCTGTCCAGGTACACAGTACACAGAGCACAGAATGCAGAAGACCAAAATAAGAAAATCCCCTTGCTACATCATCATCAAAACACCAAATGAGTAGAACAAAGAAATAATATTAAAAGCTTCTATGAAAAAAGAATACATATCATATCAAGACAGTCCTCTTATCATATCACCTAACTGCTCCCTGGAGACTATAAAAGCCTGAAAGGCCTGAACACATCTTCTACAGCATCTAAAAGAACACAGATGTTAACCCATACTACGAAATGTTTGAGTGAAAAACTTGGAGGAAATAAGGTATACCATGATAAACCAACTTTAAGCAATATCTATGTATAAATCCAGCCCTACAGAAGGGCTAGAAGGAAAACTTCAACCTAGATATATGAGCGACTCCCAAGAATACACAGGGATTATATAGTCCCAGAACAACAAATTAAATGAGGGAACACATACAGACACATACACACACACACACACACACACACACACACACACACACACACTAAAATAACTGAAATCAATAGGTACTGATCCTTCATGTCACCCAATATCAATCCTCAAAACAAATTTCCCAGAAAGGTACACATGAACATCCAAATGCAACACTTTAACATCAAGGATAAATATCACCTCAGGGTACAAGGATGGATAAAGATATTCCACATAAAGAGAAATTTAAAAAAAAAAACGCTTTTGCAATTTTTATATCTGACAAAATAGACATCATATCAAAGCTATTCAAAAGAGATACAGGAAACTCCATACTCCTCAAATGAAAAATTCACCAAGCAGACATTCCAAACCTCACCATCGATACATTAAAATAAATAAAGTTTGTAAAAGGAACACTGCGAAAGCTTAAATCACATATGAGACACTTGTCTTCCATCACATATGAGACTTCACACACTCATAGTGGAAACTTCAATAGCCTCTCTCACTGCTAGACTTGTCTTCCACACAAAAACTAAACACAGAAATGCTCGCAATAACTGATGTTATCAACTAAATGGATCTAACATATTTATAGAACATTTTAGACATACACAAAATATACCTTCTTCTCAGTACCTCATGACTTTCTTCAAAATTGACCACATACTTGAATACAAAGCAAGTCTTAACAGATTAAAGAAAATTGGAATAACAGGGTACATCCAGTTTGGAAACCATGGATTAAAACCTTTTATCATCATCATCAACAACAACAACAAAAAAAAGATAAAAACAGAAATAAAGAAATTAAAGAATTTTTGGAATTGAAAAAAATGTATCAGATACAAAGAAGGGAATTTTAAGAATCCATCTATCTCAAGCTTGCTCACTCTATGCGTGGGCAGCATACCCAGCATTTGAGTTCACAGAGACATACCTGACTGTTTTGTCAGATAACCTGTATATATCTATTTTTAGTACCTTCTTCTTCAATTCACCTCATCAAAAAGATACTAACATGAGTAGAGAAAGCCTGGATGCACAAAGCAAGCCTTTGACTCTACTCACTGTGTGGGATTGGTCGCTACCATTTGAACTCAAAGCACAGACATTTCTCAGAAACCTCTTTATGTGGAAAAGCCAAAACTGGACAAAGGCCAGCCGAAAGGATCATGTTTCAAACATCCATGACAACTTTCTTGGCCACTTACCCAGTCTGTCATCTCCCAAAAGAGGAGTTCTCAGGGAAGAAAGAGATCATTTAATCAAAAACCTTCTAGGCAAGAGAATTAGTAAATTTATTAACTCTTCCGATGACCCCCAGGAATACTTGCAAGAGATCTATGAGAACTGGCATAGTAAGCCTACAGACTACCATGGCTTGTTGCCTCATATTGATGGGGTGGAAATCAAGGTGTGTGCTCAGCTCTACTTACATTGGATTCCAGAAGCGCAAATCCTGAGTGGTAGCAGAGTGGCCACTATGGGCAAACTCTTGGGAATGATGGATGGACTGCAGAGCTTACAGGAGAAAATAGAGGCAAGTTATCTCAGGCAGGAATTTGTCCATGCACAGATGCCTGGTCTACTCAGGAACTCTGCCAGCCTATCTTCCTTGTTCCCCTTTGTGCTGCTTCAGTGACATTCATCCAAGCCTGTCTTACCCACCAGTGCCTGGAAAGCTTTAGAATGTGAAGATTACCTGGCCAAACGAGAAGATAAGTTTGTGGACCTAGGGAACGTGTGACCTGTCTCCCCAGGGACTGTGAAAGAGGCACTCTGTACGGTGCGACAGTTGTTCCCTGGACAGGTGTCATGGTATTAGCCCAGAGCTGTGAAGGAGAGCTGAGGCTTTCAGGAAGAGAGCTGTTTCTCCTTTTCTTCCACAATTCTGGAAGACAACGCAATGAAAGCCATGCCGCTGGTATGCATAGGAGGGAGTTCCTACTTGACCTGTCATAGGATTAGGGTCATTTCCTGCCATCTGTATTATATGTACACAAAATGGCTCATGGCCAGGCTGCTGTGAGCCCTTCCTTTTGTGTTTTTTCTGTACCAAGATCATTATGTAACCATTTCGAACAAGAGCAAGGGCAACTTTATGTGGCATCTGTAAATGGACAGACAGAGGTATTAAGAGATGTGCTTTGACTTAAACCATAGCGTATTCCAAGACGCATGCACGTGTACACACACACACACACACACACACACACACACACACACACACACACGTGCGCGCACGCACGCACGCACACATGCACCATAGAAAAGTTGGACAGTTCTGTTGGTATCCTCCATCCTAACATTCAGTCACTCCTTCCTGGACTGTAACAAGGCACAGGGTTGGGCAGTCACATTCCCTTTTCCTTTGCTGTCATTCCCACCTTACGTTTTCCTGCTCCATGCCATTCTGCAAGTTTACCTCAGTGCACATTGTTCCAGGGTCCTGCTGTTGTGATCGGTTGACTAAACTGGGGCCAGTCCTCTGTCTGCCAAAAGGGAGCTCATTCCTTGGAGCTCTGTTTGGACCACACATGTGGCCCTCAGCTAGCATACCAAGGCTCATGGCTCCTGACTACGCCTCTCTGCAGCCCCTCAGCTGGTCCCCTGGCCTTCCCCATTACCCTTACAGATGCTGGGGCAGGCAGGTCAATACGAATGTAGCTTTCACAGGAAAGCAGTCCTGTCAGAAGCAATTATCATGGGATGCCTCAGTGATTTAAAGAACCGTAAAAGAAACTCAGCTCTGCTTAGTCACCTTGGATTTGCTGTTTTAAATATATATGTATATATATATATATATATATATATTAATGTTTGAAAGCATATTTTTGTAAGGCTCAGTCCTATCATTCTCAACAGAGTCCTGTTCAGTCCCATAAAAGACATGGAGAGGAGCCTGATATAGCTATCTCCTGAGAGGCTCTTACAGTGCCCAACTAATACAGAAGTAGAGGCTCACCACCATCTATTGGACTGAGCACAGGGTCCCCAATGAAGAAGCTAGAGAAAGGACCCAAGGAGCTGAAGGGGTCTGCTGCCCCTAACGAGGAACTATATGAACTAGCCAGTACCCTCAGAGCTCCCAGGGACTAAACCACCAAAGAGTGCACATGGTTGGACTCATGGCTCCAGCGGCATATGTAGCAGAGGATGGCCTAGTTGGTCATCAATGGGAGGAGAGGCCCTTGGTCCTGTGAAGGTTTTATGCCCCAGTGTAGCGGAATGCCAAGGCCAAGAAGCAGGGGAGAAGGCTGGTTGGTGAGCAGGGAAAGGGAGGAGGGAATAGGGTTTTTGTTAGGATAGGAAACCAGGAAAGGGAATATCATTTGAAATCTAAATAAAGAAAATATCCAATAAAAATAAATAAATTTTAAAAAAGGCATGGAGAGGGGAGTGGGCAAAAGATATCATTGACACTGCCTCAAGTGTTTGCCTTTTATCTACATTTGTTGGTTGGAGAGGTCCTGTTAAGGAAATCTATTATGAACGGGCAATAAGATGTTCTGAAACCTCACAGATTTCTGATTGCACTAAATCATGTTTTATACTCAATGATCCTTTTTACCTCCATAGTAATGCACAATCTGGGCTGATGTGTTGACACAGCATGTTGAGGGGAGGTCAGGATCTGTGTTTCTGGGGCCAAATGAACTCAATCTTGGTTGCCTTAAGAGTCAGATCTGTGCTAGGCTTGCAATAGGAATTTAGAACATTCCAGTTCCTTGGCTACTTTTACTTGCATTGCCTGGGTTCTCTGAACTAGCACTAACTGCCATGTCCTTGGCCGCTGATTCCCAAGTCCTCAGAGAAGAGAACTACTTTTGTTACCATATTATAACGTGAATATTTATATGGTAGCCTCTACAGTCTTAGTGATTTTCTTTCCAAAAAAATAAATAAATAAATAAATGCCTCTTGTGATGCTTTGTACTTCACAAAGTATGATGTAGAGGCACAAGTTCATGACCCTTGTTATAGCAGTTGAATGTGCATTGAAATAGTTTTCTATGTTGTTTTTTTTAAAAAAAAAATAGAAAAAGTGAACAAGCTGTTGCAACCTGTGTGGTCGTGACAATTTATATATTTATATTTGTAGCCAGATTTCTATAACTTGTATTTGTGCACAGAACTTCCCATGGGTTTATATATTGTGCATTTCATTCAAGATTAAGATGTGGATTATGCTTAATATTAAAAGATAAAATAAGACCATTTGTTTAAAACACACACACACACACACACACACACAAAGAAAAGAGTTTATCTTACCAAGGAGATACTTGCTCAACCATTGCTGCTCTTTTCAAAATAGCCAGAAATTTGAAACAACCCAGATTTCCATCAGTGAATAGAATTGCATACAGGCACATACATACAAAATATACCAGCTATATGGCACAATTATGTATATATTATATATATGCTACATTTACACAATGAAATCTCACTCAATTGAAAATGACATCATGTAATTTTCAGGCAAATAACTCGATCTAGGGAAAATCATCCTGAGTGAGGTAACACAGATCCAGAAAGACAATTATGGGACCTAAAACACATATGTGTGTGTATATATATATGTATATATATATATATATATATATATACATATATATATATATATGTATATATATATGCATATGCACATGTATACATATATCACATGGACAGTGATTACCCGGGACTTATTAACTTTATAAGAAAATCCCTAATTTGTAAATCAGTGACAGTAACTGTCAAGTCAACAACTCAAGCCAAATTTGTAGACTAAAACCTGCCTGTCTTTCCCCCACAATGAAAAATATACCATATATATATGCAATAAAATATATATTATATATATATATATATGCAATAAAATTATAGTAAATATAGTATAGATTGCTGGTGATTTTAAGGGGAATGAGGAGAAGTGTATGGGAAGGTATGGAGGGAAGAAAGGGAGGGGACAACTTTGTGATTAAAATATAATGTAAAACTAACCAAACAAATAAATGAACTTGTAACATAACAACTCACACTTATATCACAATCATTTTCCATTTTTCAATACATTTTAGCCTTGTTTTGCAGTCACGATTACTTAATTCAAGGTGATTCTTTTCATATCAGTGATCACATTTTCATTTATTGTGCATGTTTGAATACATAGAGTCTTATAAAAAACATTAATTCAAGTTCAACAACATTTATTAAATTTAGTCCACATCTATATGAGGAGTCCAGGATTTTGACACAGTACTATCAAAATATTCTATTTCAGTTTCCCATGCACTGTTTTCCAGAAGCCAAAATCATAAGTATGATAAATCTTTCATTTGTATCACTAAGCGATAAGAGATTTGATTGAGTAAAACTGAAACATCTCTCAATTTATTACATTATAAAGTGAGATCCTTGGCTCATAGTTGCTCAATATTAAGATTCTGGTATGCCAGAGTTCTGTAAAAACATTTCATATACCTTGAAGTACATCATTATGTTGTCTATGGTAATTTTTAAGCAGTAGATAGAATATAAAGATTAAATAGGTCAAAAGAAGGAATGCTTCATGAGTGACATTAAAATGACTTTAAATTAGGATTTGATAGCATTATTAATTTTATAAATGAGAGTGTAAGTAGTTAGGTCTTAATATAGTCAATCAAATTTATATTTTGATATCTCTCCTGCTGCTGCACAGTGAGTGATGGAGTCTCTCTTTTGAAGGTAAGCATAAGTCTCATTAACTACTATAAGGGCCCTGTAAGTTTCTAAATATTGGTTGGAGTAAGAAGCTGAAAACTTACACTGTTCTATAATGAATGACAATATTATTATATCTCACTGGTCAATAATACATTAATCAAGACATATCTCACTGGTCAATAATATACTAATCAAGACATATACATATCATAGCCAAGACTGCATGGACAGTGATTGCCCAGGACTTATTAATTTTATAGGAAAATTCCTAATCTGTAAAAGGGTGACACGGAGGGTAACTTTGACTCAACTCAAAACAACTTTATAAACTAAAGTCTGTCTTACCCCTACCAAGAAAGGCATACTTTACTCAGCTATCAGATGCAAAGAGATACAAAGGCACAAATTATTTCACAACTTTGAGGAATGCCTGACAAATCGTCCTCTCCATTTTTATATTTTATGTACATATGTATGATATGCACATCTTGCTATGTGCAAAGCTAAGGTTAATGCACTCTCTAGTTCTTGATTACTTTCCTAAGAGTACACTATTTCAGATAGTCTCACTAGACAACTTGCTCCAGGAGCTGGGATTATTTATTGGCCTTCACACCCACTGACTTTTATAAGAATTTGGAAAAATTAGATCTTTGACTCTGACACTGACCAGCCAATTGTTATGTCCTGTAGATAAGCCATTTTCCCAGTCTCATCTTTTCTTTTGTTGTACGGCATCCATAACGTGCCACAGACAAATTTTTCATGTGTGTTGTTCTTTCATCAGATTGCTGCCATTTCCTTGTCATCTCAAGTGACTTTGGTTCCAACTGTTTAAGGGGAGAGACCAGAGGAAGTTCTTCATAAGATACTGTGGTTCTGTCTAAGGAGATGCAGCAGAGGAAGGACTTCATAAGCTACTTTGGTTCCAACTTGCTTCCAATACACATATTGCATTACAAGAATTATCTTTGAAATATAAACCTGATCTCCATCATGCATATATTTATCCAACTCTGCCTCTCAAACACCTTGCAGAACTAACAAAATGGCAAAATTTTACACTTGTAATTCAGAAGCTCATAGAATGCAATAGCTTAACTTGGCACACATATTAAGACATATTATGTATTATGTCTATATTTTAAAATGGGATCTTTCACAGTAAGGAGGGCCTTAACCTTCTTTATCATGATTCTCACATGAGTCCATCTTAAGTGTTTTTTTCTAATATCTTCATTTCTATCACTTTCCTTCAAGGATACCACACTATTTACCTTATGTTTGATAAAAGAAAGGCTTTAGGCATTTTTTCAGAATCCGTCTTCCTTGTGGAACATGTTTAATGCAACATCAGATAGACATTTATTTGCTATGTAGCTACAATATGCATCAATCTCCAATTTTATTTTCAATTAATTTATTTTTATCTCTCATTTCTTGTAAGCTCTATATCAAATGATAAACTTCCATAATCCTATAGGAACCCATCTTTCAATAAAAATATGTTTAGGGGTGATATAGTGTTAGTATGAACTGTTACTTCTTTATATTCTAATTACCATTGTTTATTAGAGTCTAAATTTATTTCTCAAAGCACTGTAGGTTTGCTTTACTTGGAATGGCTAATCTTTGAACTTCATAGAGCTAAAGCATTAAATTAATCATCTATGTATTTATTATACCCACTCTCAAAACAGGCAAATAACAGCAGTATGTAAGTATAGAATATGGAAACATAAATTCATGTCCATTGTAAATACAATTATTCATGAAAACAATTTTTAAGCATGTGTTAGTTAAAACTGTAATACAATTATATCAACCATAGCATGAAAGTCAAATGGCAAGGGGAATGAGTGACACATGTTAAGTTCTAATAGTAGTGAAGTGATTCCAGAAATGAACTTAATTTTAAGATGAATGTGACTTCATACATCAAGGAATTTAAGTGCTATTGAAGGAAGGCTTTGAATTACCAGGACCAATAAATTGACCAATTGAAGAAAAACATTACTCTTGCTTCCTATTAACCAGAACTGCTAACTCTATAGGCAGAAGAATTGTAAAATATATGTATTCTTATTGCAGTAATTAACTCAGATTCATGTCAAGCAGCATGGTCCAGTAGAGATTGCTGTATTTAAGCATCTTTTGATTAGAACAATAGGAATACTTCAATGCAAACGTGCTTTATTTGTATTTGGAGGCCCTGGGTATGTTCATTAAAGAATTGTTTCCAGGATTTTGAGAAAATACAAGAGGATATTTTCAAAGACTTTAAATCCAATATATCTACTGAGAGCAAGGACTTAGTGAAGATATAACACACACAGGCACAATCCATATCTGAAACTATTTAGATAAGAAAATGTTGGCCAGTCCCAGGCCATAGGAAAACATTCTATGGTCATGGTCAGGATGTCCTTGCAAATTCCTGCCAAAAGCCACATGCGCAAGGGTGCTGATTGAATTGCAAATGGATCTTACAGGAAAATGAAAGAAAGAACACAACCAAAATCTATGAAAGACAAGAACAGCAATGTATAAGTAACCCCAACAATCATTTGCAGATACCACAAACAATTCTAAGCTCTTTATAGACACCAAAAAAGCTGCTCCATTTATCAATTCCATGAGAAATATAAGGAAAGTATTCAGAATTTAGGTACTTGTATATTGTCACCTTAACTATTTGAACCTGTAACTGAAAGTCTTACTCTTCTCTTCATCTTACAAATAACATATTTTGAATATTTATATTGTCTGATACTAAAGATAAAATTAAAGAAATGATTAGATTTGCTTAATAGACATTATAACTGGTAGAAGTGGCATATTACTTCCAAGCTAATAGCAAATGGAACTTTCCAAATATATTCAAGAGATAAACCACATATTATAAGTTCATAACTTGATTTAATTGAGTGAGAATTCTTTGTTGGTCTACTCAGCTACAGCCAAGGCAAATGGCTCTAATGTAACAGAGAGAAGACAATGTTTGTTAAGAAGATCAACAGTAATGATCAGAGCCAATATGGAGGTCTTTCTAACAGTGTGATTATGGAGACAGAGAATCAAATTCCCAGTTATGTGTTTCAGTTATTGTTATTCTTAGACAGTTTTATAATGTATCCTGATTATCACTCTCTCTTCACCTCTCTGAACCCTTAGTGACCTCACACAAGCCCACATCCTGCATAGGTGTTATAATTTTGTTGTTGTTGTTGTTTTTGTTGTTGTTGTTGTTCTTTTGTTCTATGGTTCATTGACCTTAACCAGTACCATCCATGTGACCATTTATTGAGAACTAATAATGGGAACCTAGAAGATTTAGAAAAGCATTGGTATTTGAAAACTATAATCTCATAAGACTTGAGTCCTCTATTAATGAAATGTTCTGGTATGTACTAATATGGGCAGGTGAACTTAAATTTACTGCTGCTAAAGAAGTAAATTTTATATTTCCATAGATATGTGGCTTTGGGAAAAATAAACTATTTGTTAAGGGAAATAATAAATTATTATGAAATATCTGGTTCTTGGGACACTAATTAGAAATAAACTGAAGTTACTAGAAAGCTTCCATAGAGTTTAGACTCTGAGAGTTATCTGCTAGGAAATTAATTTTTGAATAATGACTAAACTATTATGATACTTTCAATACTCTTTAAGAAGTTAAGCTTGGCTATTTTTAAAATATGATAAGACAAAGAATAAGACAAAGGTTTCAGATTTTAAGTGACAAACACAAAAAAAAATAGAAAAATGAAGGTATATTTTAAGTGCTTTAAACTTCAGACTCCTACATTTTCTATGAACTTATGAAAGTGATGAGAGAAAAAAGAGCAAGAAGAAAAGAAAAATGAACAATAGAATGAGGATGATTGATGAAGATGATGATGAAGATGGAGAAGAAGATGATGATGATGAAGTTGATGATAATATTATTGGTACCAGAGGTGGTGGTGGTAGCACTCCTAGGAGGGAGGAGGAAGAGAATAGGGGGAGATGAGGAAAAGAAAAAGAAGAAGGAAGAAGGGGTGGAGAAGGAGGAGAAAGAAGAGGAAGAGAAACCATAGGGAAAAGGGAAAAAGAAGCTGGTTTGTTTTGTTCTTTCATTTAATCATTTGCATTAGAAGCTGAGTCTTGGTGTGTTATCTAGGTAGGCCTTCTTTTTTATAAGCTCAAGTGATCATTCCACCTGGTGCTCCTCAGAGAGCTGGACAATAGACATGTACATCCACACCACAACCAGCTTAAGAACAAACATCAGTAATATGCCAAAGAAAAGTCAGCTTATATCTTTCAGCAGTAAGAAAGAAAGTAGTCTCAAACAGGGAGAGATTCCTAGAGTCTTCTTAAATCTCAAACAATGGGAGCAACGGGTTATGAAACAGGCTACAGAGATACACTACAAACAAACACCCAGGGTATTAAAAAGAATATGTATTAAAAATACCTTTTCTGGCTTTGGTTAGGATTGAGATGTGTCCGAGAAGATAGAATGCCCACAATTTCCTTGTTTACTTATTGATGCTACTTGGTATGACTTTGAAAAAATGCAATATAGGTTGAGGATTTATATGAATAGTAAAAGGAGTATTTTAATCCTCCTACCATTACTACGCACATGTATGTGGGGATACCTCCATGGGAATATCTCTTGTTTAATGACTAGAGGAAATACACTGTTTTACCCTGCACTTCAATGCACATGTCATGACCTGTACTGTGATTTCAATGTACACTAAATCATTAGTTTGCTAACAGAGTCCATATTTGGAAGGCATTAGGAAGACCAAGTTTCAATGCCCAATTATGTCCCTAGAGATTTCTCAATATACTTTCCTCTAAAATTGGAGTAAAACAGTTACTTCTTTATGCTTCTGATATGAGACTCTGGCAATAGATGCTGTTGAACTTTTGAGTGGTATCTTTTCCTAGTACACAAGGGAGAGTTTCAGCAGGTTAATCCTCTCTTAGTATTATTCTTAATATTATTCCCTGTTCTATTTCCTTTCTCTTCCATTGCTTTATTTACTCCTCTTATATTTTCAAAATGCTCTGGAAATAGTGCAGTATCATTATTTTATAAACATAGTATTTTATTGATTCTATGGGAATCTCACATTGTGTACCCTGATTGCACTCACTTCCCAGCCCTTTCATGCTCATCACCCAACCTTTATGGCTCCCCCACCAGAAAAATCAATAAATTATAATAACATTTAAAAATTAACAATAAAATAAAAAGTGAACAAGTCTAACTTGTTTTATCTATGTACTTATGGAGGCATGGTCAAGCTCTCAGTGGGCTGCCTCTTAAGTAGAACTGAGACCCTACCACCACCACCATCACCACTACCACCACCACCACCATACCACCACCACCACCAC
>NW_022196905.1:240297003-240334977 GCF_008632895.1 Mastomys coucha
CAGCACCACCACCACCACCACCACCACCACCACTACCACCATACCACCACCCCTGGAACCCTGCCAGAGGCAATCAATTGTGGAGAGATACACTTCAGCATCCTTTTTATATTATGGTTTCCTGGTTTTGTTGTTACTCTTTTTTGAGTGGGGAAGATGACACATGGATGATATAATAATTGTTTGTGCTTCTAAGCAGTAGCAGCAAGAAACAGTGGAAATGGAAAAGGATTGGGAGAGAAGAAAAAGGACAATTATAGTTTAAACTCTTGTTACGTGTAATTGTCCCTTACTGAAAGATTTTTTTTTTCTTTCTTTCACAAACATCTATTGCACCATTGCCATTATGATATCTAGAACCTGTGATAAAAGCAATAATTTACAGGGGTAAATTTGCTGCAGCTTTCCTTCAAGGTAGATTCTGGGTAGAGAGCTACATTATTGAACTACTGAACAATTTTGGAAGAACTACTGATTTTGTGGTGAGTTGGAGGAGCTCAGAGAAATCTCTGGTTTTCAGAAAATGATGTGGAAACTCATGTACCTGGGAATCAAAGAATCAGTGCTTTGGGTGGGAAAATTTGCAGGTGCCATTAAGTAGATTGAATGTAATTGATTGGTTTTCCAAATTATGCAGAAAATAGAACATGTGTTATGTTTATAGGATGGGAGAAGTCTTAGAAGGCTGGAATAAAATATGAGTCATAAGGCTAGTGATGATGATTAAAGAAAGAAGCAGTGGTCTTTTCAGGAAGGACTTAAATTGTGTGGCAGGAGAAAGATTAAGTGCATCCTGATGGCTATAGAAAATTGATTAGAAACATTGTCTCTTGAAGAGGGACAGATTATGAAAAAATATATTCTAAATTAACTGTACAACATTATACTGGGGTAGGGGATATTAACCAGAAGAAAATGAAGTTTGTATAAGTAACAGTAACTTAAATATGAAATATCAAGAGGACTATAAACTATAAATTTGGAGAAAATGTAGTGCTGAATATAGAGATTTGAAAGAACTAGGGATGTCAGATGATATAAAATAAATGCAAGCAAGTTAAGGAGCACTAAATGAACTTTTACCAAGAAGCCATGAATAGAGAGCATGTTTGAAATAATAGTATTCAGACAGGGACTCTATTCTGCATCTGTGGACCAATGATAAATATACATTAATTTTGAAAATACTCATTGAATAACTTTCATACCCAATGTAGAAAATTCAAGTTTCAGACACATGGGCTCAAAACTTCCCTTTTCTCTTCCTTAGATTTGTGTTTCCTTAATGAGGCCAGGATGAAATTTTTATTCATTTGCTTCCAGTTAGTGATACTCTCAAGGTTTCAATGATCCTTAAAAATATCGAGAACCTTCCCCAAATTAAAGAGCTAAACTTAAGAAATCATGCATTGCTTTCACTTCAATTCAAGTGAGCTCTGAATGAACATTAACTTCTAAAATAATTCTCAATATTAAAATTATTGACCTCCCTTGGAAGACACAAAGATACTTTTGCAAACACCATCAAAATTCTCTGAAAAGTAGAATTTAGGGTAATTGGAAATGCTTTCTCCAGGTATTTTATCACATTCACTTAAGTGGGGCTGGAATTCAGGTACAAAGAACTCTGATCTTGCACTCTCCATGGTCCATAAAACTTCTTAGCAAAGAAGAAAGGAAATAGTCATTCATCAAGCTACCTAGGGGAAGGGGAGGAGATTGCCAAATTACTACTCCAGTCTGCATTAATGCTGACAGTTCAAACCATGAACATTTTAACTATGTTGCTATTCTTGCATTTAAAGGTCATTTTCAAGTAATGACCTCAACTATGAAAAATAAATCTTAGCCCATGGATTTTAGAGAGATAGAATGAAGAAAAATTAATTCAAATGACTTTTGCTAAAATAAGTGCCTACTTTCTCTGTAACAGATGTGCTCCTCTGTGTTTTTTTATATCATTTTTATTAAGGGGCTTGGATAAGTTTTCCCTAGATTTCTCAAATTGCCTTCTTTAAAGAATACCAATATAGAATTTTTTTTAAATTACTATTAATGGCATTGCCCCAAGGTTCTGTGACTTATTTTTGAGAGATATTCATTGACAAAGCTGCATTTGAAAGAATATTGCTAGCATGACATTTTACAAGTGAAAATGGTCATCTTCATATTTTGTGACTAATATTCACAATCACATTAATAGTAATCATGATAACAAGATATTAGTAAGTAAATTGCTACAGTTATTCTTGACTCTGTCAACCTGATTGTATTATAATATGCCCCCTATTATATAAGTCAAAAACTGTGAGTGTAGCAATGAATTAAATTATAATAAACAAACAAACAAATAAATAAATAAACAAATTTAGTAGGCACCCAAAATTCATCAAATTGGTGTGTGAATGACTAAGGCTTAAAAAATATCTGACGTGCTGGTAAAATTACTTAGTAAGCAAAGACAGCAGATTCTAAGCTGTAGGATGTGAATCCAATCATCCAGTGTCTACATAGTGAAGAGATAATCAACTTCAGAAAGTAGCTTTCTGCCCTCTACCCATATGCCTTGAAATGTGCTGTCCTTTGCCCTTTGTCCTTTGCCATGAAGAACCCTTCAGAAATAGCAAGTGATTCTTTCTTGGTAAACCAGGGCACCAAACACTGTGATTGAGAAACAACGCTGGGATTCCCTTATGGGAAGGCCCATGCTTTTCTGCTACTAAATTTAAACTCTAATTACATTTAAAAATAGGCTAAATGACTGAATTAATTTGAATAATATAATGTAAAAGATTGAGCCCTGGTGCCGGAATTCAAGATAGAATGTCTAATTTCTAGACTTTGTGCTCTAAAATGTGGGGTTTGCCTTCTAAAACTGTTTTTCCTCCCACTCTGTCTTTAAAGCTGCACCTAAAGTAGGTCAACCAGGATCAGCATATGAACTTATGAACTGATATTGAGGAAATGACACAAGTCATTTGTTTTTTATCTTTGACGAAGAGAATCATTAGCCTTTACTGAGTGCTGATTCGGGCTGCTGAACATCCTGGGATTCCCCATCTAGATATGTCTACCTTAGAAGCAGACAAATAGCAGTCAAGCCAGTGCTTTCTAAAGAGACTGGCATTGTAGTTAAAACGAGATCATATGTTTAAACACCTCTATGCCTTATTATTGAATATAGATTGTCAATAATACAGATTCTCCTTTATTCATCAGCCCAAGCTCTATTAATTCTTGACAACTGAAAGCTGGCTTAGCTCATATCCCACAAACACTGGCTACATATAACCTGCATTTTATTTTTGTTATTCCATATGGAATCGTTTCATTTGTTGGTGAAAATCTGTATGTGATTTGGGGAAACAAACAAAGAGAAAATCTAGTTTGTGGATAGTCTTTTTGTCCTTTAATAAATCAGATCTGTGTCCTGTTTCTTGTTCTAATGCGTTCTGAGTTTAGGATCCTGCCTACTGTTTCCTCTTACTGTCTTGTACACTTTTGGCCATTCACAGCTAACATTGTACTACTATATCTGCTGTAATGTACTCTGACAATGATATTAGCTTAAAAATTAGATGCAATAAAACAATTTCAAATTGAAAAAAATTAAAACAGATTATTTTCAGCAAAAAATCACCTTATAGACCCAAAGTTTAAAAAAAAAAAAAACTAATAATGATAAAAAAAACATGTATCTTTGTCTTTCTCTGTCCTAGTCACCAAGCCACAGGTGGCCCTGATGACAGAAACAGTAGTACCCTCATATTCATAGGGCTAGACTATGAAGCTAGTGACAAACCACTGTCCTTTCATTTGTCAACATTGCCATTGATTTTGAAAGTGTCAGTTGATAATTCTGCATCTGCCACTTACTAACACTCATTGTGGACACCGAACATCCTCTTTTTCAGTCTTTGTTGTGTGTCTAGAATGGGAATAATAACACTTGCTATGTAAAAGTAACATGAAGATTCTATTAACAAAATCTAAGAAATAGTGCAGTGTGGCACATTTATGGACCATCTCAATAAATGGTAACTTATTATGCAAACAGGCTGAAACAGTATGCCATGTACCAAATGTAGGCAGAATGTCCTATGTATTTATGAAGTCTCTTTTGACAAATCTTCCTTTTTTAACTAAATAAATGGAGGTCAGAGTCCCAAGCTGTACAAACACACTAGTGCTCTGCTCTCTGAATGAGGGCTAAGCTTCCAAAGTTCATCTGGCTGCACAGGCCATTGCTTCATCTTAGCTCGAAGTCAACAGGGTGAAAGTTGCATTATTGTGCCTAGACATTGGATCCCCTCTGACCTGCTTATGTGTGGACACTAGTGATCTTAGGGCATGTTAACTAAAACCAATGCAATGAGGAAACACATTTTTATGTTACATGTCCCCAGACGATATGTTCCTATTGTTAATATAAATGTGTGCTTAATGCAAAGCAACATTGAGACCATGGCAGAGGCAATATCTCTGCATGGGTCCTCTCCCTGGTTCAACACTGTAAGCCTTGTTCTGCTTCGCATGCTACTATAGAATGAGTGCTTATTTTCATAGTAATACAGTATTCTGATTTCTCCTGTGGGTGGAAAAAAAAAACATGATTTCAATTGTTGGCTTTGTAAGCTGTAATCATGTAATTGGAAACAGCTGTGCACACAAGAAATCTAAATCCAAAGTAGTTTAATTAAACCATATCTTCATTGACAAAACCCACTCATAATGCTAATAGTAGTATTTGCTTCTAAAAATAAAAAATGGTGTCTGAGTTCTATCTATTTCAAGATATTATTACTTTTGAAAAGAAACCTTAACAAAAAACCTTTTCCTCCAAACTCATTCCAGTGTATGTATGCTGCAACTACTTCCCCTCTGAAAAGATACAGATCAAGAAAATTATAAAATTATACCTCAGGATTTTACAGTGGACATGAGTAGATGCACAACAATCCTCTCTTCAAACTTTAGGCACTCAATCCCACAGTTCCTAGGGTCCAGACTAAAACTGCAGTCAACAGAAGAGAAAGGCTTTCAGATTTGTGAGCTCCTGCTGTGCAGCTCCTAACTGAAGAAGGATCATAGGTAGGAGCTAGGCTCACACAAAAGACTTTATCTGAATCTCTTACTGGAAGCCAAACTCAAAGAATTGCTTTAGCTATCTTTTTTTTTTTTCAACTATTTCCTAGATAAATTTTCCCCTTTCCCAGCTCAATTTCTTTCATCCTTTAATGTATGTAGAATCCAAACGACATTGCCAAAAACTCAAGACAACAGAAAGAAAGGTTCAAACTGACTTTTATTTTTTATGACTACCATTGTCCTGTACTTTAAGCTGTTGTCCATTACATTGGAACTCTGATCCAAACCTGTTTTCCTTATACTGCACATTCCATACTTCTACTACATTTTTATAAAGTCTTATTCATTTGAGTTATGCTTTTGTTTAAAGTAAAAGTCTTATGCCATATCAAATTATTCTGTGTCAAGCATTTGTTGATTTAGTTATCTTTATATCAGAAGTTAAAACATAAACAGATATGCACTCACAGGTAAACAAGATACACACACACACACACACACACACACACACACACACATGGTACTCTACAAGGTAGAAGAATATTTCAACATTAATACTACTAATTCTTACTTAGAAGGAATATCATTTATCAGAAAATACAATTAAGAAATGTCATTTTAAGAAACATCTACTAAATTCTATACAATGCAATATCTTCATCAAGTGACACATTAATTTACTTGCAATGTCTAAATAGTATGTGTGTGTATTTTCTCCATCTTTCTTTAAAAAGCATTGATATATCTTTTATTGTCATGTTGCAAAATGAGAGACAAGCTATTCCCGCATTACAACTTAAAAAATATGAGATAATTTTAGACATGATATAAACAATTCTTTGGGAAGACATTTATTTCAATATATTGTTGACTTATTTTAAATTCTACAAAGAAGCACAAGTAGCACATAGCATTTGAAGAAAGTTCATAGGATTGAACACATACACTACAAAATGAAATTTTCAAGTCAGCATTCATGAGTTTGATCTCTCGCAATTCTAATATCGTCGTGGGTTCGAATATATATGCACCATAAATTTGGTCATTAGCTGATACTACAGTTCACCTTCCATTATGACCTCTAGTCATCTATCTTTGGTTCCAATGTTGGTTAGAACACTGGAAGAAAAACTGACCTGCAACCTCACCAACGCTTATTCTTCATAATAATAAATTCAAAATAAAAAAGTTACGTTGTTATAAAAGATATGATATATCACTTCTGTTATTCTGTCTTTCTTCGTTGAGTATAAATATTATAGTGACCTACGTAATTTTGACTCTAGTTAAATAAGATAAACATACAGGCATTATGTTGAATTAGTGAGAAATTTGAGAATCTACAACAAAAGAAAGTTATTATTATTTAAATGTCAGAGGGGAAATGACATCAAAATGTGTGGGCCTGCGTGCCGGAAGATTTCCACGGAGATCTCTACCCTGCCTTGGTATAAGAGCCCTAGTGAGAGGAAGTGAGCGAGCACAGGCAGAGCCATCTCTGTGTCTTCCAGGCTGCTCTGTTTCTTGGCATTGCCCTGCACTGTCAGGTTGGCTAGGTCCCACTAGCCCGTGAGGAGTGCAGAGCAGCTTCAGGCCATGTTTCGGGGGACAGACCTCTTTCCTAGTGTTATAACTCTTAGAACAAAATGCTCAGACATCAGAGTAGATCTTTAGTGCTCTTTTACTTCCCTGGATAGGATACACACACACACACACACACACACACACACACACACACACACACACACACACACACACACACACAGTTTGGGGAGTCATTAAGATTTCAACAGCAGTTATCTCTCATTGGTTTGGGCTGAGTGAGAATCTTTATATTTGCACGTAAGAGGGCATAACCAATATTACACACCTCTCCTGCTGGGGCCATTGTGGGGGACTGGGGCTGGAACCTAAGCCAAGCTCCCAGGAGTTACAGCCGAACACGTACCATCTCTTGTGAACTGAAATTGCCCACTAGGTGTTTCGGGTTTCTAGGCCTATTATTCGACTGGGCCCAGGTTACCTGAACAGCCCACTGCCCCACAAAAATGAATTACAAATCAGATTTCCTCTTGTCAATATTCTAAGCATACCAGTTTTCTAAAGTTTAAGAAAAGTCTATCCACCCTCAGTGGCCACATTATTCTCACTACTGCTTTGAGTGGTTTTGATTTGAACATAATAATTGACATTCCCTCTCATCATTGACAAGAGCAGTAGAATGTCACATCTCAAATGTCTCTAGAGGTGGCAGAATTAGATAACATTAATGTATTTTGTTTTATGCCATGATCTAAAGATCTCTACTGCAAACTCTGTGTGGTGACAAGATAGGCATCCACTGTAGACTACTAGACCCAGTTTTGATTTGACATATGCTACCGCTCAGACTCCTGTTTGGAAGATTGCTTTTTTCAGACTTTGACTGGGTCAGATCCAGCAGTTCATGACTTAAAAAGCAGAATTTGAAAGACACAGGAAAAATGAAATGACTTCTTTTCAGGAAAAAAAAAAGGAGAAGATTTCCTAAGAGTATAATATTAATGCTCATTCTATGGACCACTTGGAAAAGTATGACCCTGCCCAACCCAGTGTGGCCTTGGTGGGTCCAGCATGACATGGTTCCTGCCCTTGGAGCAGGGCACCTAGTGTGAGCCCCACATGTGTTGATGGTGGCTGTGGGCATAATGCTTGTTTATGTAATATTGTACATACTTTCTGGAATCAGAACCATCAGTGGAGGACTCTTTCCTCCCTGTTAACATTAATGACTCCACAATAATTAGACAAAGGACAAGGCCAGGGTGTGTTTATGTCTCAGCAAAATGGTAAATGCTGGGACCTTCCGGCCAACCCTTAATCCTGTGGAAAATAAATCAAAAACCATGAGTTTAAATATACACAATTTCTCAACTATGCAAAAATATAAGGCTACAGAATGAATTACGACTGGCTTCATGAATCTAAAGGAACAAAGGATGCTATACTATAAGTCAGCTTGTCAGAAAGATACACAGTCAGATAGATTCCTAAGATCAGGGACAGCCTAGAACAGAACAAGAGTAGGCCCAAGCGTGGTGGAAATGCAATTTCAGTGCCAGGCCCCACCCAACTAGTTTATTGTTAGTGCTTAAAAAAGGCAGACAGATCTCTAAATCTTTTCCAACGTTAAAAATAAAATGTATGTTTCCTGTCTCCTAAGAATCAAAGAGCTGGGGCTAAGGAATGCTCATTTATAGGATAATCAAAATGAAACCTGGAGTAAATGACCAAATTGTTATATAAATAAAATACTTGGTTTTGGTCTGCATGAGATGAGCTATCAAAAAGCAATAATGGTTCTTCTTTACAGGTTTCTCCAGAGAGTGTTGAGCTGTCTGAAGATGTCTGGAGAGTGAAAACAGCTCTTCAATATCTTTCTCTAACAGGATTCCTGACTTGGTTGGAAGATACAATTATATTTAAATTTACAGTAACTTTTCTGACATGGGTCATAAAACCCATGAGCTATCCAGATGGATTTTACAATTTTTACTAGCAAAGAGAGCTGTCTCAACCAGAGTGTTTTTAGAATAAAAATAAAAACATAAAAAAGGTGCTGGCAAAACACACACACACAGAGGGAAGGAGGGAGGGTAGGAGGGAGGGAGAGAGGAAAAGGGAGATAGAAAGGGAGAGGAGAGAGATACAGAGAGGGAGGAGAGAAGAGAGAAGAGAGAAAAGAGTAATGAGAAAGTGAGCAGTTTGTAAAGCCATCTCAGCAGAGCTTAGGCCACCAGCTTGGACTCATGATTTGACTATGAGTCTTTCTTTTCGCTGCTCCCAAACACCCGTTCTCTCAGGAACCCCTCTCCAAGGCCAATCCTTGGCAGTGCTCTATTCCAGAGAAAATGAAATAATTTCTGTGACATCATTATTAGAAGTCAAGATGTGGTTACAAGGCTAATGGCACCCTCTATTTTGTATAATTCAGATGTAAGTTGAATGTGTTGCCTCAAAATTAATACACTGAAAATTTCGTTCTCAAGTGTGGTGATTTGTATGCAAAGGTACATTAGGAGGAAGGGCAGGTTTATGGCTTTGTAGATAAGGGCACTTAGACACAAACAAGTAAATGTACATGCACAAAACACCCACACCCACCCATCCACACACCCCCCCACACACACACACACATGTCTAGATCTGGTGAGGAGAAGGACTAGAATATTCTGTATCCCATGACAGTATATTGTTTTTGTAAGTCATGCTGGCCGCTGATTTTAGAACCAGTGTCTGGATTTCTATTTTCAAAAATAATATGTGCTTTTTGGATATCCCTTTAGTGGGCATAGTAATGATGCCTCTTACTAGAGCCGAGCTGATGCCTTTGAAAAGTCCAGTGCTGGGCTGAGTGGTGGTGGCACACGCCTTTAATCCCAGCACTTGGGAGGCAGAGGCAGGCAGATTTCTGAGTGCGAGGACAGCCTGGTCTACAAAGTGAGTTCCAGGACAGCCAGGGCTACACAGAAAAACCCTGTCTCGAAAAACCAAAAAAGAAAAAAATCATATATATAATTAACATCATGTAAAATCAAGAATACATACGTATCATATGTATATACAAATACATTTATATGTGAAATAACAATGAAAAAGTGGCCATGAATTTGAGGAGAATGGGAGGAAAGAATATATTCCAGGTTTTAGACTGAAAAAAATGGAAGGGAGAAACATTGTCATTAAATTAAAATCTCAAATGCAAACAAACAAATCAAATTAGTTACCAAATAAAATCAGGAGCTAGATATATGTGTAAGCCACTATGAGTATTTTCCGGTTTAGACTATAGACTGCAATTCCCAGTGCTCCTATCAGGGGGAAAACTGCCTGTAAATCTAGGTCCAGGGCATCTACCACCCTTCTGATCCCATGGATACTTGCACATATATAGTAGAGCAGCATACATTTACTAACACACACACACACACACACACACACACATAAATACACTTTACATAAAAATAATTTAAAAATTCAGTCACATTAACTTCTCAAAAATAATTATTCTTGCTTCGTATTAGCTTGAAAGTGACTTGAGTAATCCTAGTCATTGGTGGAGTTCCATAAAGGTATTTGGAGACTTGCTTTAGTGTTCCAGTGCTCTTGACTGAATTGCCACAATCCAGAGGCAAAGGAAATATGTGATAAAATGTGGGGATTATTCAGGAAACTCTATAAATCAGTTGGCCTCTTTGCTCGGATGACAGTTTCCTATGATCTATGAAAACTTTTAATGTCATGTGAGGTCCCGTTCATCAATTGTTGACATTATCAATGGAGAATAAGAGGAAACTGAGAGAAGGAAGTGTTGTATTAAAACTTTAATCAAGATTAAAGGGGTTTTCCACAGTCTGTCATCACCTTTATATTTACATTAAGTCTTTAAAGCACTAGAATCGGGCAGATATCTACCCTCGATGCTACTGTGTCTGCTTCCTTCTCAATAACCCTGAGGTATAACTTGCCAATTTCCATCTAGGAGGCACAGAACTCCCATTGGCCAGCCCTCTTGGCCACGTATTCATGATTCAGTTAGCCCATGGCATATTTTTTTCTCTCCAACTTCTTCATTTTCCTTCTTCTTGTGGTCTACTGTTTCAGAACCCAAAACCCAGTAACCAAACTCCACCTGCCTCTCTTCTGCCCAGCTATGCAAAGTTGGCATCTTTATTCAAGCAATTGTTTTAAATTAAGGAGCAAAGTCACACAGCATAACTGTGTAAACAAGGACTCTCTTGTCTCTGAGGCAACTAGGACCAGTATTTAGCATTACAATACATAGACATTTTACATAAGCTTTTCAGTTTTATAAGGTCACATTTATAAATTGTTGATCTTAGAGCCTGAGCCCAAGGTGTTCTCCTCAGGAAGTTGTCTCCTGTAGGAGTGATTTCCAGGCTATTTTCTACTTCCTGTTGATTCTACATAGATTTGAGTTTTGAGCAGAGTGATATATATAATGTAAAGATATATATATATCTTTACATTCTTCTACATGCAGACATCCAGTTAGACCAGCACTGTTTGTTGAATATGCTTTCTTTTTTCCAATGTATGGTTTTGCCTTCTTTGTCAAAAATCAAGTTTCCATGGGTGTGTGAGTTTATTTCAGGGTTTTTGATTTGATTTCAGTAATCACCCTGCCTATTTATACACTAATACCACGCAGTTTTTATTACTACTGCTCTGTAGTACAGCTTGAAGTCAGGGAAGATGATACCACCAGAACTTCTTTTATTGTTCAAGATTGTTTTAGCTATCCTAGACTTTTTGTTTTTCCCTATGAAGGTAAGAATTACTCTGTCAAGGTCTGTAAAGAGTTGTGTGGGAATTTTGATGGGAATTGCACTGAATCTTTTAGCAAAATGGCAATTCTCACTATGTTAATCCTACAAATGCATGAGCATGGGAGATCTTTCCATCTTTGGATATCTTCCTCAAATTCTTTCTGCAGTGACTTAATGTTCTTGCTATGTTGTTTTTTCACTTGCTTGGTAAGAGTTACACCAAGGTATTTTATATTATCTCTGGCTATTGTAAAGGGCATTGTTTCCTCAATTTCTTTATCATTTGTATAAAATTGGAGCTACTGACTTTTTTTTTCAGTTAAATTTATATCCAATCACTTTGCTGAAGTTGTATATCAGCTGTAGAAGTTCTCTGGTAGAATTTTTGAGGTCTCTTATGTATGCTATCATATCATCCATAAATGGTGATATGATACAATGACTACCTCCTTTCCAATTTGTATCCCCTTGATCTTCTTTAGTTGTCTTATTGCTCTGGCTATAACTACAAGTACTATACAGAATAGACAGGGAGAAAGTAGGCAACTTTGTCTTGTCCTAGATTTTGTGGAACTGGTTTTAGTTCCTCTCCATTTAATGTTATGTTAGCTATTGGCTTTCTGTTTATTATTTCTATTATGTTTACGTATGTGCTTTGTTTCCCTGTTCTTTCTAAGACACTTAACATGAAGGGGGTTCTGTACAGCAAAGAACAGTATAAATGGGACAAAACAACAGCCTACTGACTGTAGAAAGATCTTGACCAACCCATCTGACAGAGGATTAATATCAAAATTTATGAAGAACTAGACACAAACAACCCAAATAACCCAGTTAAAAAATGAGATACAGAGCTAAACAGAGAATTCTCAACATAGGAATCTCTAATGGCTTAGAAGAACTTAAAGAAATGTTTAAAGTCTTTAGTCATTAGGTATGGGGCAATGGACCATGCCACCAGACAGAAGAACTAGTAAGGTAGAACAGATTAAGGAACCCTGGCAATTCTCATAATTGAGAACAGTAGGTGTTTAAATCTACCCCTGACTGGGTTCATGGCTTGAAGCATTTGACCATGATACTGCACTAAGAGGACCATTGACAACTGGTCACAAAGCATAGAAACACAGAGTACTCTGTGTTAATGAGGTATCTTAATAGACCCTCAGGGTAGAGTTAATAAACTTCCCTTTCCAGGCTTCCCCTCCTGAAAAAGATATTTAGTCTGGGTTTCACCCTGCGTAAGTATTACACATCCTTTTCCACCATGAGTAAACAGTTTGGTCAAGCAAGGATTGTCTCTTTCTTCAAGGACCTCTGGGGATTGGTAGAGGGGCTTCATCATACAGAGCAGCGCCTAAATCTCTGCCAGTTTCAGGCCCTGTTGCCAACTCCTCATGGCCTCAGTGGCACAGGAGCATGGGAGCCTGTTATAAACTCTTCAGGATTCCCATCAGCATTTGGATAAACAGAAGTTTGAGAACTGCAGGCTATATCCCAGCCTGCACCTTTTCTCACCTGGAAAATTGGGGACTGGGATCTCTAGCTCAGGCTATGTTTTGTACCCCTACCCCCAGTGACATGGCAGTGTCCCACAAGCCTGGCACCCCAACAGGGAAAAAGGCATTTTGCTTCCTCAAGCAGTGGTGATCTCATGTCTGAACTGTGAAGCAAAAATACAAAAACACAATCAGGAAAATGCAAATCAAAACGATTGTGAAATTCCATTTTACACAGGTCAGAATGGCTAAAGTCAAAAATGCAAGAGATAGCACATGCTGGCAAGGATGTGGAGCAAGAGGAACACTCTTCCATTTCTGGTGGTTGGGCAAACCTTTACAGCCAATTTTGAAATCAATTTGGCAGTTTCTCAGAAAACAGGAAATATTTCTACCTCAAGACTCAGCTATACTACTCCTGGGTGTATACCCAAAAGATGTCCCACTATACTACAAAGACACTTGCTCAATTATGTCCACAGCAGCTTTATTCATTATAGGCAGAAACTGGAAACAATCTAGATGTCCCTCAAGTGAAGGAAAGATAAAGAAAATGTAGTACATCTATACAATGGTATATACTATTCAGCTATTAAAAATGAAGATATCATGAACTTTGCAGGCAAATGGTCAATATTGAGAACATCATCCTAAGTGAGGTAACCCAATCCCAAAAGGACACATATGGTATGTATTTAGTTATAAATGTATATTAGTCATAAAATACAGGATACCACGCTATACTTTACAGACCCAAAGAAGCTAAACAAGAAGGAAGGCCCAAGCCAGGATGCTTGAATCTCACTTAGAAGTGGGGATAAAATAGTTTGTAGAAGGCAAATAGAGGAGGGAGCTGGTGGTAAAAGGGATGGAAATGGGGGTGAGGGCAGTTCAAGATCAGGTGTGAGAAGGAAGAGGGAAGATCATATGCTCATGAGAATGAAGAGAAATCTGCAACTGGAGTGGGTGGGGAGTTGAAAGCAACTTCGAGGACATGCCAGAGATATGTGATAAGGGAGGTACTCAAGAATTAATGGAGGTGAACTTAGCTGAGAGTCAACATTGGTGATATAACTTGAAGACCCCACCTCACATTACAAGGCAGAAACTCTATTGGTAGAGACACCAACACCTCCCAAACACACACACACACCAATTTTCAACCTCAAATTCATCCTTTCTACAAGAAATGCAGACACAGGGGATAGAACAGACATTGAGGTAATACCTAAGCAATAATGGACCCAACTAGAGACCTCAACCTCAGACAAACTTTCACCATTCAATATTAGTATGTACGTGTGTGTATGTGTGTGTGTGTATGTGTGTGTGTGTGTGTGTGTGTGTGTGTGTGCATGTAAGAGAGACAGATGAGAGAGAGACAGAGACAGAGACAGAGAGGCAGAGATAATGAGGGAGAGGAAGAAAGGGAGATAGAGAATATATAAGTTGTACAGGTTGAGCAGAGGTTTTGGATTCTCTTCCAGAAATGCCTACTATGACAAAAAGTATATCATATGTCAGGACCAATTTATAGTAATACAGAGAGAATAAAAACTATTAGGTGACCAGATTCATTAAGTTCAAACATTGATATTTGGCACTCACTATTGTTTAATTGGCAATAACTTTTTATGAATAGTGTGTTACTATGAAGAAACACTTATCTATGATGATGCAAAGGTATGTTTATCTTTCGGGTTCCTTCAAAGTCCTCTCATGAAAATGTAGCATTCCTCCAACTGCAGCATTCTGTCTGGGAAACTAATGTTCAAGCAATCCTGAGACATTCTCAGTTTAATTCCAGATTTTGTCATCCTTAACCTAACTTTAAGTGGGATGATTTGTGCTCTCAATTAGCTATTTCTAAAATATTCTTCTGTCACCCAAATTATTTCTAGAATATTTCATTTTAGTTTAATATACTTTTTAATAGGATTCAAATCACAGAATGCTAAATATGTAAACTTCTTATGAATTAACATCATTAAAATAGAATGTGTGTACACTTTAATTGCATTATCTAATTTTGCTAAAATATATTTTGAAAGAGAAAGATGCTTAAGTTAAATTTTTGCTTTGGTGCCTGGTTTTCTCTGCCTTGCCTAAAGCATTTTTGGATAAAACAAGCTCTGCTTCAAAATTAATAAACAGTGTGTGTGTGTGTGTGTGTGTGTGTGTGTGTGTGTGTGTGAGTGAGTGTGCATTTACATCACCCCTTAATCCTGATACTCAATCTTTCTCCTGGAATTTATTAAAGCACTTGCTAGGTTTGTGTTCTTGGGTAAGTATCCTTATTTCTAAGCATCTAAGACTTCCATTTTTATAAATTTGAAATGAGACTGTCTGCTCTGGACACATGTATTTATTATAGAGGAGAACTTCAAGATGGTGGAAAGCTAAGGGACACAATCAAACACACCCAGTGTCCCTAGTGGATTAAGTTATAGCAGTTGATAAATAGTCTCCAAAAGTCCCTGTCATTTACTTCTTGTTTTAACCACGCTTCCTCTAATCTCAATGATTTCTTACGAAGTCAAAAAGTGAGTCTAGGAATAGTGGCTGTACTTGTACCCCCAGCATCATTGTGGTTGAAGCAAAAGTTTGTTAAATGCAGGGTCTTTAGGGGATATCTATCAAGACTGTCACAAATTCCTTTTTTTCTAAATGCAACTGATTCCCATTTCCTTAAAAAGTGTCTTATTAATCTGATCAGGCCCCATGATTGAATTTGATGACTAATTCTAAAGAAGTGACAGTTTCATTTGAAATGTGTCATCACTCAGAAAAGAATTATCTAATAAACATTTTCATGGACTATATAAAGCATATCATATGTATGCTAAGCTTGACATGTATAAGGAGAGACAAACCAGTACACAGGTGTCCTGGGATATCACTTCAGTTTCTGATATACTGGAAGAAAAAGGTGTCAGTTCACTGGAAGAAAACATCATGTGAAGAGAGCATAACTTCTTTAGTCCTTAAATTACATTTCTGGCTCATAGTACTTCTTTCAATGTATGCTGCAAATGAATACAATGGATAGAAAACAGATAAGATTAATACAGAAAGCTCAAAAAGAAGCAAGATTTATGAGACTCTTCTTGATAATTATTATTGGACATATTCCAGAACTCTATTAATAATTGAAACCAAATTTTAAATAAGGTCATTCCTATGATCTGGTTACTAAAATCTCCAGACAAGAAAACATGAGCTCAACCTGGGGGCTTGTTCTTCATGTCATGAGTGTGATGCTAAATGAAATATGTAAAGAGAGGTCAAGTTTGCATATTTATAGCTGTCAAACATTGCCATCTTATGTTTCATGTTTATTAGGAATAGGTAAATAGCTGAATAAATCATTGGCTGCTTTTCACACAAATATAAATGAGTAATATACATAAGTAATCAGTGTGGCTAATTAAACTAAAGAAATTCAAAAGTTAATCACAGTCACAGTTGCAAAAACAAAATTACTTAATAGATTCATGTTTACAATATTTTTAAACTGGGGTCACAAAATTTAAATAACAAAGTGAAAGGCAATAAGCAATATATTTTTGAAGGTTAGATAGTGGTCAAGGCTTATAGGGTTTCATAATATACTCTTATGAGAGATACTGGTATGGCCAAACCCAAATAGCAACGTGGGTTTATTTTATTTCTTATAAAATTAATAGAGTTTAAAATGACATTCTTCATCAGAGCCTGTTGTATTCGTGGGTTTCTGGGCATTTCCTAAGGCAACCAGGAAGATGGAGCAGCAGCTTATATGTGTTAACTGCTTAAAGCAAACAAACAAACAAACAAACAAAAAACCTTAATGAGGTTTTAAATCAATGCTTATTGATTGCTAAGGTATTATAGAAAACGTGGCAAAAAAGCAGCAATCAAAACCATACTGAGGCACACAAGCAAAGGCAAAGTTTAGCAATAAATGAATCCATTTTCCGTTTCCCAACAAAGCTCTTAGCAACCTAGGACTCATTTGCATGTATTCCTTTCTCTGATGAAATACATGGTAAAATAATATAGCTTCCCATCACTATTTACTGCCCACTTGTAGACAAAGCCATCTTAAAATATGTCTTGCAGGTGGAGAAACTTCATTCACCCAGCCTGGAAAATCCCTATTTACCTTCTTATACCTGGGTATGATTGAAAATACAAATGAATACAATCAGATACATCATGGAAAAAGGCACATACATCTCATATAACCCACACCTAAAATGGAGAAACCACCTCCACCCTGCCCATAGTAGCCAATTTCTCCTCCTCCTCCATTTTAGAACTACAAAAACAAGCCCCAGGCAAGAATAAACCATGATTTTTGAGCCACATGGCTATGCAAGTCCTGCTCTATTTTGCAACACCTCTATTCTGTACTTCTGTTTTTTTATTAGTATTAGATATTTTCTTTATTTGCATTTCAAATGTCCTCTTTCCTGGTTTCCCTTCTGAAAAAAAAAAAACCCTATTCTTTCCCCCTTACCCCTGCTTACGAACTCACCCACTCCTGCTTCCTGGTCCTGGTCTTCCTCTACACTGGTGCATAGAGCCTTCACAGGACCAAGGGCCTCTCCTCCCATTGATGACTGACTAGGCCATCCTCTGCTACATATGCAACTGGAGCCATGAGTCCCACCATGTGTACTCTTTGGTTGGTGGTTTAGTCCCTGAGAGCTCTGGGGGTACTGGTTAGTTCATATTATTGTTCCTCCTAAGTGGCTTCAAACCCTTTTGCTCCTTGGGTCCTTTTTCTAACTCCTTCATTGGGGACTCTGTACTCAGTTCAGTGTGAGCCTCTACTTCTGTATTAGTTGGGCACTGGCAGAGCCTCTCAGGAGACAGCTATCTCAGGCTCCTGTCAGCCTGCACTTGCTGGCACCCACAATAGTGTCTAGGTTTGGTGATTGTATATGGGAAAGATCCCTAGGTGGGGCAGTCTCTGAATTGTCCTTCCTTCAGCCTCTCCTCCATACTTCGTCTCTTCAACTCCTTCCACGGATATTTTGCTCCCCCTTCTAAGAAGGATCGACTTATCTACACTTTGGTCTTCCTTCTGTACTTCTAAGTAAGAGTGTTTTGTGCTCTGCTTTCCGTGTTCTTTTCTGCTGCTACTTTCATGTCTAGTTTCTTCTGTCTTCCTCCCAGGTCTCTGTCTCTCCCACCCTCTCCCTCTGTGTGGTGTTCAGAGTTCTCTGGGTGGAAAAACTGATAGAATTTGTACATATGGGGTTTTTTAAAAATTATACTTGCTTACAGACGGTGTGGTTCTGTGAGTCCTACAATGGCTGTCTACCAATAGAAAATCCAAGAATCCAGTCATTGTTCAGTCCACAAAGCCAGATGTCCCAGCTGCTCTTCAGTATATGCTAGAGTCCCTAAGAAGCATGTTCTAATGCCAGTGAAGGTCCTGACAGAGGAAGAAAAAGACAAACCGGTAAAGCGAGAATAAGTTTCTCCTTTTCAAGTACTTTATATATAGGCTCCCAGCAGAAGGTACTGCTGATGTTAAAGGTGGATATTCCCACCTCAAAAGATCCAGACTAAAGGTGGCTCTTCCCATTTTAAATGTTCTAATTAAGATTTACTGAATTTAATAAATTTAATAAATCCCAGAGGTATGCTCAACATCTTGGGTTTTAGTTCATTTCACATGTAGTAAGCTTAGTACCATAAATAGCTGCGACAATTTCCTTCCTTCCTTCTGTTTCACCCTTCTTCACTCTCTCTCTCTCCTCTTTGTTTCTCAAAATAAATAGATGCTGGTCCTTGAATATAAAAATAAATAGTATCATTCATACTTTATCAATTCTCATTTTGTTCATAGTAGCATTTCAATGTCAATTGATATAAAGTCTTAATTATAAAACACAATTATATGGTGATCACATGTAAACTAATCTTAAATAAATATGAAAACATGCCAAAATTGTAAAATGTATGTGAGAAATATGAAAACATATAACTTTTTCATATGTATGATACATATACACAAATATACATACATATATTTCAAAAGTTGTTTTAGACATTAGCAGTTACTGCATTGCTTAGTCATCTATGGATATCAAACCTGTGTTTAGATTTGATGTTAGCCTAATTTTGAAGGAAACCAGGCATGTCCTGGGGTGTCTTTTTTATAATAGTGCATAGTAAAAATGAAGCCTAAAGATAACCTATTAGAGAAATACAGCTATTAAAAAGAATATTACTTTCATATTTTCATGTATTTTGGCCTTATCGCAGCAAAATTTGGATTTTTTGTTCTTTTTGCTTTTAATTTTTTTCAAAAAATTTAATTATGAATTAATGCTCTCCAGGTAGAAAAAAATATAGACAATAATTCATTGTGTTCTAAGTCCTAACCTCAAGCCTCTTTGTGATTAATAACTACATTTACTCATTTGTGTTTACTATAGGTCTTTACATTTACTTATCAAATAAGACTTACCCATATTTAACCTACTGATCATATTGCAACAGCATATTTTCATTAATTCAGATTATAAGAAACTGGTCATAGTGCTTTGAGCATTTTCTGGTAATCCTTTTCAATTCCTCTCACACAAAATATTATCTAGTCCTATGTGCAATTTGTTTCTTCACTTTGATGACAGGGTCTTTTGTTGAATAGAAAAATGTCCTGTTATTGCAGTTTAATTTCTCATTTACTTCAACAATATTTTGTCTGAGTGAATGTGCTATGTGTATATATTGTAATAAATTCTTCTGTATATCAAGACACTCAAATGTTATCTCACATTTGTATTTAATGTGATGTAAAGAATTTAAGTGTCACAAGTAGTATGGATTCCATGAAATGGTTTAGGATGATGAATGGGCAAGGATCTTGTTTTCTCTCTGGAACAGCCTTTTATCTCTGTGCACCTTATTAAATATTTTGCCTTTCCCCAAAGCCTTGCAATACCCATTCCTTAGGGTGTATGTTTCCAAGTCATTTACATTCTCCAAAGCTTTTTGCAGTTATTTCTTAATTCAATTCATGAAATAATACATCTTTGTCATGGGTGTTTTCAAATGAGGACTCATGGGCCACACCACACACCTTTGCCTTTCCCACTTGCTCTGCCTCTCCCTTCTTCTCTTGTCTGGCCCCTCTTGATCTTTCTCCTCCTCTTCCCACTGCTTTTCTTCCTGAACAGAAGGAGTGGAACTTAACATTCGTTCTGCTAGAATCTTTAGATTTGAACTCCATATGAATGTTAAACTTTTATAACTATGTTTTTGAGGCACACAAAATTGGATTTACTCTCTGTGAGGCATCAGTGACATTTCAATTTAGCCATGCATGGATTTCTTCATTTCTGCACAAATAATCACCTTTTCAAATCACCTTTTAATTTTCTCTATTTTCTTCCAGAACAATATAATGCTGCCAAGACATCCCCTCCTTTCTTGTTCTGGTCCCCACTTCAGTCTGGACTTACTTTTCAGTTCCTTGGTTTCAGCCTCAAAATGTACAATAGTGACTGTATCTCTCTTTTCTTTCCATTACACTATTTAAATGAAACATACCTCCTAAGGGGCTGCAAACCTTTCAGCTCCTTGGGTCCTTTCTCTAGCTCCTTCATTGGGGACCCTGTACTCAGTCCAATGGATGGCTGTGAGCCTCTACTTCTGTATTAGTCTCATACTGTCAGAGCCTCTCAGGAGACAGCTATCTCAGGCTCCTGTCATCCAGCACTTGTTGGCATCCACAATAGTGTCTAGATTTGATGATTGAATATGGGAAGTATTCCCAGGTGGAGCAGTCTCTAAATTGTCCTTCCTTTAGTCACTGTTCCGTAGTTAGCCTCTACAACTCTTTCCATGAACTAACTAGTACCCTCAGAGCTCCCCAGGACTAAAACTCTAACCAAAGAGTACACATGGTGGGACTCATGGCTCCAGCAGCATGTGTATAGCAGAGGATGACCAAGCTTCTCATCAATGGGAGGAGAGGCCCTTGGCCCTGTGAAGGTTCTATGCCCCGGTGTAGGGGAATGCCAGGGCCAGTAAGCAGGATGGGGTGGGATGGTGAGCATGGAAAGGGGGGGGGGGGACAGGGGTTGTTTTAGTTTTAGTTTTTTTTTTTATTTAATTTGTTTTTCTTATTTTATTTCATTTTCTTTCTTTTCTTTTTTTTCTTTTTTCTTTTTTTTGGAGGGGAACCTGGTAAAGGAGATATTGTAAATAAGAAAACATCTAATATATATATATGAAACATGCCTTTCATTTGTCTACTTTTGTATCCTCATATATATATTTCAGTTCTTTTGTGATTTCTTATTATAGGTATCATTTTCAATCAACAAAATTTTCATTTTTCTGAAAATGTAGAGTTTCATTAACTGGATAATGTATCTTGTATTAATTTCTATTTTGGACAAATTTGCTTTGCTTCATTTAATATTTACAATTTTATACTGTATAATTCTGTGGAGGAACAAGTTTGTACTGGTTGATAATACAGCATGCTCATACCTTCCTCCTGATCTCACATTCCTTCTTTTGCTTAAGTGCTGATCATTTTATAAGCCATTAATTGATCAATGAATTTGACCCTTGGCTTCAGAACTCAGAGTCATGACAAACTCAGCATGAAATCAGTTGACATCACTGCCCCCTTCACTGTGTTTCTCATCTAGACCCTGAGACCATTTGTTTTATTATAGAATGTTTCAATTTTTTTGAACATATCTTGTATCACTAATATATAGCCAATGGGTGTGACTAATGCAAGTATAATATGGGATGGGAATTTAAACTCAGAATTTATGGTGTTTTTCTGAGTGTAAATCTCTGATTATTTTGGTTAACTATGCAAATAATGCATTAATGTTTATGCTGCATTCCCTGCTATTCTTACCTTGAAGATGCATCCTACATTATAAATAACAAATTTTTCTTTGCTATTTGTTATACTTTTCAATATCTTGATTTAAGTTTCTGAGGACCCGAGATGTGGTGGTGCATGCCTTTAAATCCTAGCACTTAGGGGACAGAGGCAGGTGGATTTCTGAGTTCGAGGCTAGCCTGGTCTACAGACTGAGTTCCAGGACAGCCGGGGCTATCCAGAGAAACCCTATCTTGAAAAACCAATAAATAAATAAATAAATAAATAAATAAATAAATAAATATTTCTAATTTTGTATTTTATTGGTCATTTTATTTATTTACATTTCAAATGTTATCCCCATTCCCAGTTAACCCCCCTATCCCCTCCCCATTCCCACCCCACTTCTATGAGAATACTCCCTTCACCCCATCCTGCTTCAATGCCCTAGCATTCTCCTACACTGGAGCATCAAGCTTCCACAGGACCAAGGGGCTCCCCTCCCATTAATGGCAGATAAGGTAATCCTCTGCAACATATGCAGCTGGAATCATGGGTCCCTCCTGTGTACTTTTTGGTTGATGGATTAGTCCCTGGGAGCTCTTGGGTTTCTGATTGGTTAATGTTGTTCTTCCTGTGGGATTGCTAACCCCTTCAGCTCCTTCAGTCCTTTCCCTAACTCCTCAAATGGGGTTCTCACAGTTAGTAGGATGGCTGGCTGCATGCATCGAGTGTTCAAAGGAATAGCTTATATTTTTGTTTTTTTAATTTTGAACCCAGTTAAAATCTTAGCTTTTAGCTATCTATGGTCTTGGTTTTCAGTAAATATATGTTCAATGAAGGAAATAGTCTTAGAGTTTGGTAGTGATGAATGAGAGATCATCAAGACACTAAAGTGAGCTATGTTCACTTACTTCATGTCATAATAATGAATACATATGTATTTCGGTAACAATTGGAGGAAGTTAGAGGGTACATAGAAGTTGTTTTAACTGTCAATTAGCTCTGTTTTACAACTAAAGTAATAGCAAATTCCTCAGCTAAGAAAAGTAATGTTAGTAAGTCAAGGGACAGTTTTCAGATCTAAGACTTTTAGACACTTGCCCTATACTTACTCTATTGTGCTTGTATTCTCATGACATCATCTAACACTTCATTAAGCTACTTTTAGTTCTTTTCCAGTCTCACTCCATTACTATGCCTAGTGTTACCCATTCTATTTCCAAAGATAGATGGGATGATTCACAAAAACTGTGTTGAAACACACTAATGTAATCAAAATATTATTAATGAAATACATTAAAACTAATATTTTTCTCAGTAATTTATTAAGTACAGACTTTAAGATATCAAAGAACCCTCAAAAAGAAATCAAGCATTCACAACAAATTTTCTTAGTGGTAGGGATTCTTAAAAAACAGACAACACAACTGAATGGAATGATTTATACAAATGCTCACAAAAAATTAATTTGCTACATGTCCTTAGCCATAGAGGATTACCATCCTTTCACCATAAAAACATGTTCACATTTAGTCATTTCTTTTCTTCAGGCAGATGTGTGTTTCTCGTGCACTAGATAACATGTTTGGAATTCACATTTTTCTACGGATCTGCATCTAGATTGTTATATTTCTTCTTCTACATTTATTGATGTCATGAAATTTCCAATCATTCATATTTAAACTGTGTTATCAACACCAAATTTTAACCAGTTTCACCATAAATTGATACTAGGAATTTATATATGAAGACCAGTTCTCCCAAAAGATCACTTGACATTTTAGAAATAAAGAACGATTCATACTGAATGAGTATGGAAATTGTTTGATGCTGACAAGTGTCTCCCTTATACATGCCATTTGTACCTACCTTGGGTAGTAAATAGAACAATGGCAAAGTAGAAGATATATGATCATCTATCTATGAGTCATACGTTAGTTGCAAGCACCCTAAGGATTATCCAAAAGCATATGTCCTAAATGTAATGATCAACAGGACTTTTTAAATTGAAATATATTGAAGAAAATTGCATTTGTATCCTTGTATAGATCCCTTTATTATAACATTAGGATGATGCCTTCTTAACCAAAGAAACACTTTCATTCTACTGTAGCTTTATTTTTTCCTGTCTTTTAAGTCAAGAACTTGGACAAGTGGTCATTCATTTGTTTCAAAAACTAATGCATAATGCCTATTTTTGGCTTTTCATTCTTCTAGTTTGTCCTTTCAGTTTAATAAATGTAATTTGACATTTAACAGTCAGTCCTCATCCACAATAATGGGTGGGTATTTTTGTTTTAGTTTGGTGTTTGTTTGTTTGTTTGTTTGTTTAACAGTAGCAGAGAAAGCCATTACCAAGTATAGAGACTGTGCTGTAAATCATTGTATTTTATGGGCAATCTGAACAGATACAGAAAACTCTGCGCTACTTTGACCTAAACAGCTTTGTTTTTTTTCTTGGTTCTATGCATACATCTGGACTCCTGGACTCTTGCATGACCATCCAAACTTCTTTGCGTGTCAAAGCACGTGCTTCTTGAAACACTCTCGAAATATATACTCTTGTGAATGTTAATGGAGTATTCTCAGATCACGGTCTCATTGATGGAAGAAGGACCCTTTTCCTTTTCAGGACATTTCTTTGCTAAAACCAGTACAGAAGGAAGCCATACCTTATTCTTATATGTGAGAAATTTAATAAACAGAATTACAACCTGTTCATTATTGAATCTTCCATGGTACATGCCTTACTGTTTAGTTTGACTTTATTGTCCTGTGTTTTACTCAGTTTTTTAGAGAAAGTATGAAAACACAGAGAATTTACATTTTATTTATTAGTTTATTTGATTTACATGGTAGTAAAATTGCTTTTCTACAACAAAATTCAAAGATGACAGTAGGTATCAGTCATTTCAGGCTTGCAAAGCAGAATGATTCTAATATACTGGTTATTTCCCCAACCTTGCTTATAAAAATTGTATAATATTGTAAGTTTTGTCATAGTGAAATCCATAACCAAAAAAGTTCTCTGCCTGTAAGCAATCTTCAAGAAACTTAAAATATTTCCCTTTCATTGGCCAGCATGTTCTGCTGTAGTTTGAGTCTCTTCCTGCAATGCCTTTCTGTAGCTTGGTCTCAAGTGCGTGGTATGCTTAGGAAGTAGTAGAAACATTAGAAATAGGTAGTAGTGGTAAGTGCTTAGGGACTGACTCCAGTCTCTTTTGTCAATTAGTCTCAGACCAAGAAGTGAGCGGTTTTCTTCATCATCACAGGAAGCTACAGGCACACAATCATAGGAACAAGCTCCTTTAGGCTGAAACAGAGAAAATCATCAGTGGAACAAAACTCTCTCTTCTTAATAATCAAGCATTAATTATAGCACTAGAACGATGGCACACTCTCTTAGAAAGTAACTTGACTTAAAAGCCCAAACATGAAAACAGGGGTCTCAAGTGTAAATTGGGATTGACAAACGGTGTTAAGCATTGCATTATTCTTTCATACTAACAAAAGAAAACTTTAAAAATGGAAAGTTCAAATCTTGGTATTAAGAAACATGCAACCATACAGATCAAATTCAATATCAGGCTAATTGCATTTTTGAAGGCATGTATGATTATGAGAGATGCAAATTAGACATTTCTATTTTTCTCAGTCTTGTACCTGGAGAGTGTTCTGTTTGGATGAAAGAAGCTTGTGTGTGATAGTTTTTTTAAAAAATGGAACTCTTCCTAAGCATCAAGACATTTAAGTTTATCTGCACACTGCTCAGAATTCAGGCAAGCAACAGCAAGAATGATTGCTTAATACTCGAACATCCTTAAATTACAGTCTTTACAAAGCTGCTTCACTGAACTGGTAGATTTGTTCATCATTTTATTAGACAAATTGGCATACATAGAAAACGTACAGTATATTAAGCCCATAGAGTTAAAATATTCAACTTGAGTTTGTACAATGATTATGAATATCCCAGCATCTAATTTAAACTGTTATTGTTATAAATAAATCATTGGAATACCAAAACAACTCTTGTTTATTATTCTTATTGTTATTTTTCTCTGTGTTGGCTACATTATTTATTCATTTAATAACCGGAACTACTAAGCCCATACATGTTTTTATGAACAATCATAAAATTTTGTTTTGTGATACACTGAGCCAAAAATGTATTTCAAGGTTACTGCTTCTCAACAGCTTGTAGATCTTAATTACTAGTAGTGTGCAACAATATCTTAGATATGCAAGGGTGTGTTTCGTCAAAATTACCCCACATATATTCAGTCATTCAGACTTCTAGAAAAGTGTTCTTATAGGAAGATGTAAATTAGATTTTATGAGCCTCAGAGGAGCATGAATTGATCTATCTTTGCAGAAGGTCTCTCAGCTAAACAAAGCCATGTTTGAAGATTTGTATGCTATGACAATTCACATTTATTACACACAAGGAATCCTATTAAATTCTATTGAGTACGCATTAATTTTCATACACTGAACAGGAAGTGATCATCTGTTAATAATGAAGCGGTGTTAGTTGTGGTCACAGTTCATTCACATTTAAAACTTAAAATAACTGAGAAAACTTTTATTATTTTTGAATGTACACTCGACAGTACACACTGAAAAAGAGGTGATCGCTTTGAGGTCAAATGATCACAATATTAATGGTGTTTTCCCACTTAAACCTATTTAGTTCTGAAAAACATAGTCTCCTTCCAGATTCAAGTTTTCTTTACTAGATTCAACTGCTTCCTCCTAATGTGTTATTATGAGACTATGTTATCATGAGACTATTCTAATTTTCCACATTTCAACACTTTCTATATGAATAGCCTGTATCTGATACAACATTTATTGTATCGTGACAATAACAAAGATTTAGTAATAGTCTATCTATTAAGTCAATATATATATATATATATATATATATATATATATATATACTTAATAAGAAACAATGGGAGTTGTTTCTGTATACATACCACCAATAGTAAATTTTAAGTTTTAAGTAGGCCATAAGACATGCAGATATCTAGTTTTACATTATTCTACATGTGATTATCAGTGGATTTTCTGAATAAGGTTACCATGGGAATGTATAGTCTGAGTCAAAAGAATTGTTTCCTATTTGGAGTAGAGGAGGCTTAAGCAAAAAAGGTAAACTAAGGTGAAATTTGTTTCTGATATCCAATTCTATTTTTTAAAGATTTATTTATTTATTTATTTATTTATTTATTATATGTAAGTATACTGTAGCTGTCTTCAGATAACCCAGAAGAGGACTTCAGATCTCATTACAGATGGTTGTGAGCCACCATGTTGTTGCTGAGCCATCTCTCCAGCCCGTAATTCTATTTCTTTAGTTGAGATATTGGCATACAGTCAAGCTGAATATATCACTATTGGCTCAATGGGTCTCAGGTTTTCAGAGTCAGAATAGAAATGTATGACCAGTTCTCTGGTCATAAATTTTATAATTACAGAAGCCAATTATTTGAAATATATATATATATATATATATTCTATTATTTATGTTTATATAAGAACTGATGAGTAAGTTATCTATTGACAATGAATGATGACAAATCTGCCTAGGGTCTACATATATGTGCCTCCCTGATTTTCTTAAATCACTAAAAAGATATTAATATGAAAGTCTCATGAAGTTGCCTATAGATATTAGGGATATGCTACTTATTAATCATGGCTATGCACAGACACCATATTCTTTACTAGTTGTCTTAATGATTTAAAATCAATATATTTCCTAATATCATACCTTGCTTTCTCACCATGAAGATACTTTGTATTCATAGTCATATGCCTAAGAATAATAATGAAATTATTTAGTTATTCAGTTCCTCAAATAGCCATATAAGTATCTAGAAATTTGAGTGTTTTGGAATTCTTATATTTGGGAGTGGATAAAGACTTTTTTGTAATACACCTTTAAGGTAATCTCCATGAGATAAATAAGAACTCAATAGAAATTGTGGCAGGGCTGACAGAGAAATGTGATGCAGAACTTAAGCAGGTGTGGAGCTCTGTAGGCACAGAGAGTGCTGAATTCAGGACAAATAAAAATGAGAGTTGAAAGAAGATTCACAGGGTAAAAGTCAAAAAAGCAAAGGGGAATGGATATATGATGATTCTAAAGAGATAAGGAGAGCAAGACTGTAAGGGGCAAAATGAACTGTGATGAAAATTATAGCATGATTAAAAAATGAGGTGGATAATAAATTCTTTTAAGTAAGAAATTATTTAAATATATACCTATTTTGTCTTATTAACTAGAATTATTTTCTAGTATCTTATTTCCCTTATTCCATAAAATAATTAAAATACATGGGGTGTTTGATTTAATTGTCTATTCTTATGTATAGCTTCTACTGTTGTATCTTGTCTGATTTTTTTAAATTAATTTTTCTTCTCCCATATAGTACTTTCTACCACAGTTCCACTTCATATCCCCTGCAACCACTCCTCCTCCTTTCTCATTTCTCTTCAGAAAAGGGAAGGTTTCCCAGGGATATCAATCAAACATAATCTATTAAGTTGCAATAAGACTAGGACTAGGAGCCAACCCTTATATTAAGTCTGGGTGAGGTCAGTAGGAGAAAAGGGTCCCAAAGGAAGACAAAATTGTCAGGAACAGCCCCATTCCCAATGTTTGGAGTCCCACAGGAAGACTAAGCTATACAGTCATAAGATATAACCAGAGTGCCTGGGTCAGACCCATGTAAGCTGCATTATTTTTCATTCTCTGTGAGCCCGTTTTAGCCCAGGTTAGTTGAATCTGTGGGGTTTTTGTTTTATTTTGTTTTGTTTTGTTTTTTGTTTTTGTTTTTGTTGTTTTGTTGATATTTTGTTTATTTTTTTTGCAATGGCACCTCTGGTTCCTTCCTCCCCTTCTTCCTCAGAATTCCTCAACTCTGCCAAATATTTGGCTGTAGGTCACTGCATGTGTTGCCATCAGTTGCTGGATGAACCCACTTTGATGACTCATACTAGGCTCTGGTATACAATTTTTGCCAGTCATGTTTGGTTCTATCCTAGGTCTTTGGCCTATCCACCATCCAGTTCCTAGCCCTCTAGGCAGTGCCAGGAATGGCTTTCTTCATTGGTTGGCTACTCCCACAATATCTATTCCCATTAAATGTCCCAGTCTACCAGAGATATCTATTATATTCCTCCTTTCTAGAAAGATTCATGCATCTCCCTTAGAGGTCATCTTGTTACATAGCCTCTCTGGGTTTGGGGGTATTATTATTATTATTATTATTATTATTATTATTATTGTTATTGTTATTATTTTATTATATTAAATTATAATTACATTACTTCTTTCCATCTTCATCCCACCTCTAATCCCTTTCATTCCCCCTCCCTCCATATATTGACTTATGTCAAGTGGAGAGATATTATCTTTTTAATTGTTATTATAATACATGTATAAATATATAAATACAACTTGCTGAGACCAGTTGATATGTCTTGTGTATACTTGATTTCAATGCTGATGATTTTTGTATTGGATAATCAATTAAGGGAGTTATTCCTGGAAAAGGACAAATCTCCTATTTGTAATCATTAGTTGTCTGCGGAATTTTTTCTATGATTGAGACCCCAGGAGATTTATCCCTTATTTTAATGGCAGGTCTATATATTTTGTCATCTTTCATATCTTGTTTAGTCAAGCTATATTGTTGAATACTTATGAGTTTTGAATTCTTGTTGTTTCTAGAAGACACACTAGACTCCCTCGTCCTCTGGCTCTTATAAGCTTTGTGACTACTTCTGAAATAAAAGATTTAAGTGCAGGAGTTGTGATGTAGAAGAATCAATTAGTGCTAGGCTCTACAGGAGCCACTGTTATCTGAATTATGACCTGTTATGATTTTCTGTAATGATTTTCCTTGCTATTAAGAGAATCTTCTTTGCTGAAGGGTGAGAAAAACAATTGTCTCTAAGTATAAAAATCTCTAGGTATAAAAATTCTTTTTATAGTGCACTTAGGAATAACACTTGTCCAGGAAAGTGGTGGTGGTAGTTTCTCTTCTAATATCCATAAACTGAGTAGCTCATGTATTTGACAAGGCTTCTAGTAGCAGACATGACTTCTTTCCTATTGGGTAGGTCTTAAGTTCAATTAGACAGCTGTTGGTTATTGTCAAGACAGGAACAACACTATTGTGTTTTAGTAATATCTTGATCTACTGTTAATTGGTATTGTTTATTGTCATCAAAGTTGGACAGGACTATCAATTGTTTCCCCTCATAGCAACCTTAGAGAGCATTTCTGGAACTAGGAAAACTAGACCATAGAACAGAGACTATCAAGAGAGACTTAGATAAAATCTTCTGAGTCTTCTGTCTAAAACATGAAGTGTCTTTAGCAATAGGAGTGTACCTCCAACCTCTCAGAAGCACAAAAAAAGCAACATAAATAGCCGACAGTTTTAGACAAGTGACTGAAACTACAATGACTAGCAGTCCAAATAAAAGTATGTCATCTGGGGCTTTTGCTAAATACTATATGGATCCTGGGCGAATATTGTTACTGCATATGGTAGAGTGTGAGTGTATGTTTATAAGATTTTAGAAAAATGTAGATAATAGAATTTCTTGAGGCTTTAATCAAATATTCTTGATGTTATTTGTCCTTCCTTCTTCCCACTTTTCCTGTGGTGATCTCATTCCTCCATCTCTAATAAGAGACTGCTCCCTGTTTTTCATACTTCCACATTCATACTCCCTGAATCCTGCTGTTCGTCTCTCTGCCCATATCCCATGCTGTTGTCTATTAAGTGTTCAGAAGCCAGTAACAGAAAGCCAGATTGAGTGTTAACAGTGTTTACTGAGTCCTAAATGAAGACATCATCAGATAAAGTGCTGCCTAAGGAAAAGACATGAGTGCACCTGAACAAATTCTAGCATGTATTAAGAAATCAGCAGGACAGTGTGTTTTACCTTTACCTGCATTCTCTGGTAATCTAACCCCCAATTATTTCTCCTGTTGGAAACTTAGCATAATATCCATGAGATTTCCATACCTAATAAATACAATTTTGGAATGATTGGAATATTTGTCACAATTCTGTATATTAATGAAAGTATTAAAAAAGTCAAATACATAAGATATAACCTATATAAATGATATATAGGATGAGTACTTTAAAATATATTCTTATCACTGCTTTGATAAAGAGAAAAAGACACATGAAATAGTACCAGAAATTTCACATCCTCTCAAGGATATATTAAAAGAAAAAAAAAAAGAAATGCCAATTAATGGACAGTAGCTTGTTAGAGATAGTTAGAGATAAATATTACTTGCTTTTGATTTTTCTCTTTTTATTATTTTGTACATTTTAGAAGTGCAGAATTCATTGCTTTTTAAAAAGTAAGTAAACACAATTACTTTAATTTCAAGTATTATGAGCTGCACCTACTAACAAGCTATGTGTTAAGTTTTAGATGTGATTTCTCTGTACAAACACCTGCCGAGTCATCATTCATGGCACAGGCTTGCACTTATTGCCATACTCATTACACAAGGCTTATTCTGAAGGTTTATGGGAGTGCTCAAAAGGCTTGATGACATATGAGTGAGATCTGAAGGATATGTTGAAATCAGGTAAGGGTCTGTGAACATTCCCTACATGGTGAATGTTGCAGCTGATAGACCATATTTATACATTCAGCCTTGTTGTAATGACTATATATTATGTGCCAAAATTCTTCCAGGCATAGGTAATATATAAGTGAAATATGTGGATTGTGAAATATTCACAGACTCTCTAAATGTTTAACTCAGATAATATAGCTAAAGAGGAGTCAAACTGAAGTCAACACTCAAAGATTATTTAAGCTATATTGAATAACGAGTCATACTACAGGAACACATGTATGTCTAAAATACATCTTTCAACAAAACAGTCCCCATCAAATGGATATGAATGGAAAACAGATATTTGATAATGAAATCAATTTTTTCTTTCAAACAATATTTGCTAATGATCAAATTTGTTTTTCACAAGAACATAACTAAAATTAGACAAGAATATCCATCTTCCTATACAATCCGTTACGGATAGTACACAAGGTGATGCTGATGTTTTCAGTTAATTTGTGAACCATTAGAAACATTTCTGAAAATAATAAATATACAGGTTTTTTGTTTACTATATAGCTGTGTGGTTATTGAATAATTCGCCAGATGCATTAACCTATACTTTCTTGGTTAAAAATACAAATCCAAAAAAGCCTAGTGCAGGTGGGTCTCATGGCCATAACTATTGTGGAGATTCCAGCCATGAAAACTAGACCTCAGAGCTCTCATTCTTATTGAATAATATCATTCTTATAATTTAATATCTGTCCAACCAGTCTGAAAAAGAAATAAGGAGCCATTTTCCAGATGTGTCTAATACATTTAGTATACCAGCCTTTGCATATATTCTAATAAACCTTTATATGTGTAATTTACTATAAACAATATAGCATTTTATACTTTTTAAAGTATTTTTACTCACTTATTTAATACAAAAGGTTTAAGCATTTCTGCAGTAAGAGTTTATTTTTTGGACTTTTTTTCTCAATTGACTAGAATGACTAACATGAAAAAGACCAGAAAGTCGTTGGATATCATTTTACTGATAAATGAATTAACCTGTTTTGATGAAGAACACAGAAATTACCAAAAATAAAATCATCTTGGTATTTACTGCTGTTGAGTAGCAATTTCTTCTAAGGGAAAAAAGGAAACTTCTTGGAGATAAGTTCATTAATATTTGAATGTTCTAAAGGAGAGAGGTTCTTTAAGACTTGGGATTTTTAATGGAATGGTAGTTAACACTCAGAAATTTAATAACTCAACACCCGCAAGAGATCCCTAAAACTGATCAGATGTACCAGATCATTTCATTTCTAAACTCAAATAAACCTTATACTGAGATACACTGTCAAAGAAACAGAGGTACCTAAAACAAAATCAACAGTCAAATGTCCCTCATGATGTACAATCCAATTAATGTGACTGAAGAAGACTTTCTTCAAATTGTTGAGTTGCCTGCATGTTCCACAGTGAGCTTCAGTTTCCCTACTTTCATGAACTAATAAGAGTGAACCCATGCTTGAGTGATCTTTTTGTGATACAGCTATCTTTGTATCATCTCTATACCCCTTAAAACCTTAGTACTAATACTATTTTATACGTACTCACTGAAACTCATTGGTTCCACAAGGTGGACTGTGTTTGTAGCAGTACTTTGATTTGTTGATTCTGTCTTTGAAGTGAGTATATATTCATACTTGTCAGACATATTGTCACTCTACATATGATCCTTGTTTTCCACTCCATGTTACATATCATACATGCAACTGACTTAAGGTGGTACTACATTACTTTACATTTTAGAAAATTCTAAAAATGCAAGCAAGAACAACTAATCTTCATCTTCTAAGACATCCACTTACTTTAAAATGTGCTTTCCCCAACCCCACACAGATAAGAAAATTTTGTTTGACATCATTTTGGGGGGAAACAGACAGATGTAAAGAAGTTTGCTTAGTACCATGCTCTACTGGGAAGCTAAAGACCTGCAGCAAATGTAAATTCTAAGTCTTGTTATAATTTTTTTAAATTGTAAAATTATCAAAATGCATGAGTCAAATTTTTATTCATAGTATAATAGCTCCACGAGTCTATACTGATACACAGTATGACAGGTACATGAGGCAATGGAGACATTGTACCATTTCTTAACTTAAGTCCTTAGTCATCAGATTATTCTATAATTATTCTATAGCAGAACACTAGCATTAAATTAAAATATATATATGAAAGACATATTCAAGCAGTCATTAAAAGTACATAGAGAAATTGTATATTTTCCATTATGAAACCCAACTTCCTTATTTGATGATCCATAAACTCACCAAAACTTCAGAATTTTATAAAAATAATGAAGCATCATAATTAGGTATCTAGGTAAAATATAGATGCATAAAAATAAATACAATAAATATTGGAATAGTGATGTCATATTTATACTTGTGATGCTTGACAGGGATATCCACTGTTTAATTGATTAAAACAAGTATGAGGATAAATGATGAGAAGGAATAAATAGAGTGGATGGCAATATGATTTTCCATGTGAGGAATGAACAGAGATTTAATAATTCTTGACTGTTTATCTTTGTGTTGGAAAAACACTGTTTGGCATTTTACATTAACCATGATGTTGACACTTATCATCTGACAACAGGATTCTTCTGTTCTGGATTATTATCCAGAAAAATAGGGACATACGAATAGCTCCAGAATCTAAAATATATGACACAATATTTAAACAGCGACAGAAATAGATAACCCACCACTGATATTTATATTTAAGAATAGTACACAATAAAAAAGATATCATTTACCAAATTTGATGTTCTATATTAGTTATATTATATGCTCTGTGGTTTGGGGGACTTGTAACAGTGGAAACATATATATATATGTATATATATATACATATATATATATGTATATATATATACACATACATATATATAACTGACTCATATATATATGACTCATATATATCACATATATATATATGTGATATATATATGACTCTTTTGGCTGCTCTTGAGATTCTTTATCTCCTATTTTTGTACTTTCTGAAGAGTAAAAAGAGGGTGTACACACACACACACACACACACAGACACACACATTGTAGCATAGGAAATAGAAAATAAAGTCCACATCAGGATTGGAATCCAAGAAAATATTAGAAAAGCTTCCTATTCCCACAAGAGCTGACTCTTGAATAATTAAATCTTTGAATAAATAATAAGTTTGATACATTCATTGAAGTTTATAGATAGAAAGGCTCTTAGGGGTCAAATGCAGCCATTGTCCCCCAAACAATAGTGTCCTGGATGTTGGCGAACACATTAATTGAACAGAGTGAATTAAAGTTATTAAGTATTTGCTGTTTCAAAAACCGTATCTAATATTTTACATGATCTTATCAGAGATGATGAGAGATCTCTTTCTTGGCAGATGGGGAGAACCTAACTGCACAGTTTTTAAATAGCAGTTTACTAAAAGGAGTGTTCAGCTTTCCTTTTAAAACTTGGCATGGGTTTGTTTCCAGGTGAAAACACTGATGTCATATCAGTTTGACAATATGAGAAGCCACAGAGAAATTATGCTTGACTAATTAAATCCTTTAATCACTCTGCAGAATAGAATTGAGAAAACTCAACTTCAAAAGGAGCATTACACCATTTATAATTTACATGAGTGCCCCACAATAGACCAAAAACCAGGTTCTTACTTCTGGAAAGTATTATTATGTAACAATTTTTTTTCTGAACAACACTCACGTATTTTATGGGTTTTAAACACACAAAATTACACTAGAATTCAGATTTTATAAAATCATCCATATTTCTCTAAGAAATTGATACGGAAAATACCTCAAAATTATCCACATGTATTAAAACTTGGGCTGATAAAACATTTCCTTATTTAATTTTCCCTCTTTCTATATTTTTATTTTGTGAGTTGTAACACACACACACACACACACACACACACACACATAATTACATTTCTCCCATTCCTTTCCTCCATCTCTAATCTTCCATATAACCATGTACCCCACTGCCCTCTTCCATTCCCTCTCATACAGTCCATCCCTCTGTTCTCTGAGAGGATGGAGGCTCCCACTGGGTATTCCCTAACCCTCGCGCATCAAGTCTCTGCAAGTCTATGTACATCCTATCCCACTGAGGAAAGACTAGGCAGCACCGTTATGGGAATGGATTCCAAAGACAGGCAACACCTTTAGGAATAGCCAGCCCCAGCTCCAGTTCTGGGGGGACTAACATGAAGACCAAGTTTCATATCTGCTACATATGTGCATGATGCCTCGGTCCAGCCTGTACATGTTCTTTGGTTGGTGTTTCAGTCTCTGTAAGCTCCCAAGTGTTTAGGTTAGTTGAGTCTGTTGGTCCTCCTGTGGAGTTCTTATACACTTCCTGTAGTAGATTATAAAAACAGGCTTCTGACTCCTAGGTTTCAAAGGAGCTTTGAGATTGTCTTGAATACTGTACTCTACTTAACATTGTTGCCATTTAGATTAAGGAAGCATCCATCTTTATGTAACTTTTCAAGATACACACAAGGAACAGTGTGTGTCTACATGGGTTAATACTTACTATTATCAGTATTCAGAAACCAGAAATAACTTAACTACCCACTTCTCACATAATCCCCATTCCAAACTTGTCTTATTCTTATATTCAAACATCACAAAATAACAAAAACATTTGTAGAAAAAGGCCATTGTGTGCTGGAAAGCAAATTCTGTGTTACAGTTTCAAATTATAACCTGAATCAGTATTATAAATGCTTATATTCCTACCTCCAAACAGTAATGCAGCTATGCATAAAGGACCTATGGAGCTGAGGGGTTTGCAGCCCCTTAGGACGAACAACAATATGAACTAACTAGTACCCTCAGAGCTCCCAGGGACTAAACCACCAACCAAGGACTGCACATGTTGGGTCTGATTGTTCTGGCAGCATGTGTATAGTAGAGGATTAAAAATTTGATCTTCAATAGAAGGAGAGGACCTTGGCCCTGTGAAGGTTCTGTGCCCCAGTATAGGGGAATGCCAGAGCCAATAAGTGGGAGAGGGTGGGGTGGTATGCATGGGGTTTGCTCTTGTTGTTTTTGTTTGTTTGTTTGTTTTTTGGAGGGGAAACTGGGAAAGGAGAAATTTATGTGTAAATAAAGAAAATATCAAAAAAAAAAGTAAAGAGACTATATAAAAAAAAGATTTTCTATTTTCTGAACATTAAAAAAAAGTAGTGGGCTGGGCGGTGGTGGCACACGCCATTAATCCCAGCACTTGGGAGGCAGAAGCAGGTGGATCTCTGAGTTTGAGGCCAGCCTGGTCTACAGATTGAGTTCCAGGATAGCCAGGGCTATACAGAGAAACCCTGTCTCAAAAAACCAAAAAAAAAAAAAAAAAGTAGTGGATCAAACATACTTAAATTTATTTATCTGGATTGAATTCTGGAATATAAAATATTAACACACACATACACATACATATATGCATATATATGTATATATATATATATATATACATTTATATATATATATACATATATATATATATATACATATACACATTTATATCAAGGCTGTCTTGGACCCACCAGAATTTTAAATACTGGCATGAAGATTTCTAATATAATTTAATACTTAGGCCTTTCATGGGGGCAATTTCCCGGCTAACTCATCTAACTAACAATTATTCTATGCTACAACCCACCAAATGGCTAGTTTTATACCTCCCTACTCTTCTGTGGTCCATCTTTTCCCCTCCATGTCTGATGTAGAATCTCTTTCTTCTGTGTTCATCTCTCTGGTTCACTCTCTACCTAATCCTGCCTACCTAATGACCTTCATATCTTTATTATAACAAATCAGCTGTGAGAAAACCTCTAATAAAATTCTAGCTTGCCTATAGGCAAGTGTGGAAGGACAAATATTTACAAAACAGAAAACACAACCGTGGGCCATAGAAATGACAATGGCAAAATTCTGCTAGCATTTAGCTCTCTGCAGGTAAAGAATTAATGACTGAAAATACAGAGACACAATTTCACCCAAAGTAAAAAAGAAAATGATAAAGACGGTCATCCCAACACACACATGTATATTTTGTATACATGTATATGCAATGTATATTGATACATACTTTAATTATATATATTTCACATATTAATATAATATATTATATAATGTATATAACATATATGTATACATTGTATAATATACAATACTATATATACATATGTATATATTGCAAAATTTTAATTCTATATCACATTCTTCCTTTTGCTTTATTTTAAGTTTTGTGGCACTTGAGAGATGGCAATGAAAGGGTTTGGCCTATTATTTACCAAAACTGAATAAGAACAGGAATGTCTATGCTACTCTTTCCTTCAGGATGGACACAGAGGATGCAGATTAACTTTTCATGTTTTCTTTCATGATTTGGGAGAAAATTTGCATCCCATATTTTATTTTATTTTATTTTGCATTTTATAAATGCGTATTTTTTTTCGATATTTTCTTTATTTACATGTAAATTTCTCCATTCCCAGTTTCCCCTCCAAAAAAC
>NW_022196905.1:240345737-240363437 GCF_008632895.1 Mastomys coucha
TGAGACTCTTGGGGTCTGTGCCTCCCTGCTGACTGCTCCCGGCTTAGGAACTCACCGGAGAGAAGATCCCCATATTTTAAATATGTGTTAAGAGTTTGTGTTGTGAATACAAATTGTTTGTGCCAATGAAAATATGCAATATTAATGCTTTTTTTTCTGCGTCTCTTTCATAGGAGAACATTTCATCTGTGATAAGTAGTAGTTAGGCAGGTATAACAAAGAATTCTTCCTGCCATTGGCAGAGAACTGAGATAGCTGATAAACTGACCAAAGTATGGATGCTTCAGTCATTCTTAGAAAGAGAAGAAAATACTCACTAGGGGAAATACAGAGAAAACGTGTGGAGCAGAGACTGAAGGAAAGGCTATCCAGAAACTGCCTGACCTGGGAATCCATCCCCAGACACCATATACAGACACCAAATCGAGATAAAATTGTGTATGCCAAGAAGTGCTTGCTGACAGGAGCCTGATATGTCTTTCTCCTGAGAAGCTCTGCCAGAGCCTGGCAAATACAGAGACAGATGCTCACAGCCTCTTAAAAATTGGATTTAGCATGAGGTCCCCAATGGATCAGTTAGAAAAAGGACTGAAGGAGATGAAGGGGTTTGTAACCCATAGGAAGAACAACAATATCAACTAACCAGACTCCCCACCCAGAGCTCCCACTAACCAAAGAGTACACATGGAGGAACCCATGGCCCCAGCCAAATAGATATCAGAGGATGGTCTTGACGGACATCAATGGAAGGACAGGGCCTTGCTCTTGTGAAGGCTCGATGTCCCAGTGTAGAAGAATGCCAGGGCAGGGAGTCAGGAGTGGTTGAGCACTGTCATAGAAGCAGGGGAAGAGAGAATGGGATAAGGGTTTCCAGAGGGGAAACCTGGAAAGGGGATAATATTTGAAATGTAATAAATAAAATATCCAAAAACAAAAACAAAAACAAGAACAAAGACATCATAAATTTCATAAATTTTGCAGGGAAATGAATGGAACTTGAGAATACCATCTTGAATGAGATAACCGAGTTCCAAAAGGACATAGACAGTTTATACTCAGTTATAAGTGTATATTAGCCATAAAATTACAGGATACCCATGCTACACTCTATAGACTAAAACAAGCTTATCAAGAAGGAAGACCCAAGTGTTGATGTTTGAATCTCACTTTGAAAGGAGAATAAAGTAGTCATAGGAGGGAGATGGAGGGAGAGAACTGGGTGAGAAAGGGAATGAAAAGGAGTATGGGAGGGTCTGGATCAGGTATGGGAAGGAACAGAAATGATGGCCAAATGGCCATTAGAATGAGTGAAAATCTGCAACTCATTGCGATGGGAAGGTGGGAAGCATCTTGAGGACATGATAGAAATCCGGGATAGGAAAGGCACCCAGTAAACAATGGGGGTGACCTTAGCTATGACTAAGCATTGTGGACATAGAGCCTGTCCTGTAGCCAGGTAGGAACCAGAGTAGAGTGATAGGGACTCCAACCCATGGACGAAACTTTCAACTAAAAATTTATCCTGTCTGTAAGAAATGCAAGGACAGGGGATGGAGCAGAGACTGAGTGAATGGCCAACCAATAACTGGCCCAACTTGAGACCTATCCCATGGGCAAGCACCAATCCCTGACACTAATAATGATTATCTATTATTCTTGCAGACAGGAGTCTAGTATGGCTGTCCTCTTGAGAGGGTTCACCCAGTATCTGATTCAGTGGAATGCAGAGACTTCCAGCCAAGAAGAGGCTGGAGCCTGGGGACTCTTATTCAAAAGTAGGGGGATGGATAGCAGGCCCTGAAGAAGATAGGAACTCCATAGGAAGACCAATGTAGTCAACTAACCTGGACCTTTGGGACTTTTAGAGACCAAACCACCGAAGAGCATGCATGTGATGGACCTACACCTGTGTGTGCGTGTGTGTGTGTGTGTGTGTGTGTGTGTGTGTGTGTGTGTGTGTGTAGCAGAGGTTCAGCTTGGTCTTCATGTATGTCTGGAACAATTGGAGCAGGGGATATCCCAAAAGTACTTGCCTCTCTGTGGGATATGTTCTTCTACCTGGGCTGCCTTGTCTAGCCTCAGTGGGAAAGGATGCATTTAGACTCCAGGAGATTTGATGTGCCAGGGTGGGTGGATACACAGGGAATGCCTCCCACTCTCAGAAAAGAAAGAGGGAGGGATGTGGAAGAAATATTGTGGGGTGGATGGAAGGTAGAAGAGTTACTGAGCCAGATGTAAAGTAAACAAATACAATTTAAATAAAGAAATAAAGCCTCCCCTTGAGATGGATCCCAAATTGGCCCAGTCATGGGATCACCTTTCCCTCAGTCACTTCTCTATGTTTGTCCCTTCAGTTCTTTTAGACAGGAACAATTCTGGGTAAGAATTTTTCTTTTTTTCTTTTTTTATTGGCGATTTTATTTATTTATATTTCAACTCTTATCCCCTTTCCCACTTTCCCCTCCGCAACTCGCTATCCCATTACCTCTCCTCCTACTTGTATGAGGATGCTCCTCCCCACACTCATGCACTCCCACCTCACTATCTTAGCATTACCCTACACTGGAACATAGAACCTTCCCAGGACCAAGAGCCTCTCCTCCAATTGATGTCAGATAAGGCTATCCTCTGCTACATATGCAGCTGGAGCCATGGTCCTCTTTGGTTGGTGCTTTAGTCCCTGGGAGCTCAGGGGTGGGGCGTTGCTTGGTTGATATAGTTGTTCTTCCTGTGGGGTTGGAAACCCTTTCAGCTCCTCTAGTCATTGCCCTCACTCCTCTGTTTGGGTCCCTGTGCTCACTGTGATCGTTGGCTGCAAGCATCCACATCTGTATTGGTCAGGCTCTGGCAGAGCCTCTCAGAAGACAGCTATGTCAGGTTCCTCTCAGCAAGCACTTTTTGTCATCAGCAATAGTGTCTAGGTTTGGTGTCTGTATATGTGATGGATCCCAGGGTTGGGCAGTTTCTGTACAGCCTTCCTTTCAGTCTCTGCTCCAACCTTTGTCCTTAGACAGGAGCAATACTGGGTTAAAATTTTGGAGATGAATAGTGGCCCCATCCCTCAACCAGGGGCCTTGCCTAACTTCTGGATATGGTCTCTACACGTTTTTCCACCCCTTTGTTGGGTATTTCAGCTAATGTCTTTCCTGTTGGGGCCTAGAAGCCTCTTGCTTTCCTGGCATCTGGGACTTTCTGGTGGCTACCTCCAGGCCCCCATTACCCATTTCTACACACCTCTGTTCAATTTCCTGACCCTCTGTATATTTTTGACTGTGGGATAGCAGCTGTATCCCTCCACTTGATTCCCACTCTTTCTACTAGAGGTAGACTCTTTGGGTTCTTGCTCCCTACTGTTGGGCATTTCCTCTAAGTACCCTCCATTTGAGTCCTGAGTCTCCTACCTCCCAGGTCTCTGGTACATTTTAGAGTGTCCCCACACCTCAGAACCCCAAAACTTGCATATTTTTATTCATTGCCCTAGGCCTCAGTGCTTTGTTCCTGTCTCCAGACCCCCTGATCATGTTCTCCTTTGCCCTTCTCCCTCTGCCACCACAGTCTCTCCCACCCTCTGCCACCTAAGTGGGATTAAAGCATCTCATTTGGACCCTTCTGTGTAATATACTTATAGACAGGAGCCTAGCATAGCTGTTCTCCCAGAGGCCCAACAAGCAGCTAACTGAGACAGACATGGATACTTAGACTCAACCATTGGACAGAAGTCAGGGGCCCCTGTGGTTGAATTAGGGAAAGACTAAAAGAAGCTGAGGAGGAGGGTGAACCTAAAGGAAGACCAGCAATCTCAACTATCCCAGACCTCTGGGATCTCTCATACTCTGAGTCACCAACCAGGCAGCATACATGAGCTGATCTGAGGCCCTGACACATATACAGCAGAGGAGTGCCTGGTCTAGCCTCATTGGAAAAGAGGTGCCTAACTCTTGAAAGAATTGAGGTTCCAAGGAGTGGGGAGGCCTGGCAGGGGATGTGCAGGACATCCTCTTGAAGGCAGAAGGGAGGAGGATGGGATAAGAAGTTGTGGGAGGGCAGACAGTGAGAGGAACAATGACTTAAAAATTAAAAGTTATTTTTTTAAAAAAGGAATGGAAGGAAGAAAATTAATCAATCAATCAATCAATCTAAGGAAGAGGGAGTTAGAAATTTTATAGGTTTGTTAGAAAGCTGAAATTTTAAATTGGTAATTGTTACAAAGGATTTCAAGTCTATAAAGTAGTGTAATACCTAGAGACTAGACAATGAGTGTTCTACTATTTCCTTTGAGCAACCTAATATGCTGATAGTACAATTCAGAAGAAATTTAAGTCTCTCATGCATCTTCATCGACTTTGCCCATAAAATCACCTAATCTGGAATGATGATAAAAAAGAAATTAAAATGATATTGAATTATCCTTGTATGACTGAAAGCGATCATATCATAAAGCTGGCATCTTCCATGCAATTAATTTGATTGCTGATTTTGAAATTAAATAATTTATAAGATTGGGTGTATTAATTTAGACATAAAATATGTCTTTGCAAGTTCTAAAAACTGAGAAAACTTGTTAGTACTTACCCTTATTTTAGTATAACACATTTAGAGAGTACCACTCTACTATAATTAAAAGTAGCAAACTGATTATAGTCTACAATTGTGGAAACTAAGATGTGAAATATAGTTCTTGGAATGCCATTCACCAGATGAAAAATAACAGAACTAGCACAGAGACATGAAGTACAGCTTGTTTATAATACTGTAAAATACCCTGATGTACTTTTTAATGATTTTTTCTTGTTGGAAGAAACAACTCACTGTGTAGTCAATATTTGACTTAAATTCAGGATCCTCCTGCCTCAATCCCACAAGTGCTGGGATTCTAAATGTGTGGCACCAAATCCAGTCTATTTTAAAATTATCTAAAAATTTTTTTTTTCAGGTAAAACTTGGAAGAATAGGAATTATCCTTTGTTTATCAGATGAAATGCATAGAAAAACAGAGATAATCTAAAATCTTTTCACTTCTGTGAGAACATTGCCATGCAAAAGAGGAAATAAAACATTGTAATAAAGTTTGAGCAACTATGTTATTCTGATACATGAGTGAGATAGGGTTTTCCACACATAAGAAGGAAAGCTTACTCTTCATTAAGGAGAAGGAATATATATTGCTGAATATGTATAAAATCATACAAAAATATCTAGATGATCAATTCTTCTATTACATAGAATTATTGGTAAGCCTTGAACAAAACACAAGCCAAATTTTCAATTCAATTTTCCAGTATACATTTGAAAATTCTGGGGAAAGTTATCAATTATTTCATAGCACAAATCTCCACTAAGCTTAGCATAGATCTTTAAAGGGGTATATAACCATCTACATTGACAGTTTAGGATTATCTGGCTCAAACGTGCTTTATGCTTACGAGTATTTAGAAAACATGTAAGCCAAAGGGCTACTTAGCAGAGAAGATTTAAAATTAACAATGTGGAGAGAAAAATGGAACTATCTGTGGTCCCTTTGAAATAATTTAGTAGTGAACCCACTGAAAGTTTCAAAATCTATATGCATACACAATTTACAAGCAAGAATTTAGAGGAAGTGCAAGCCAGATTGAAATTATGGAAATGAAAGAACAAAATATCAGTTTCCAAAGGACAATAAGCAAGACAAATTGCAAAGAGAAAATATGAATAACTATGTCAAGCAGAAACTGGGAGAAAGGCAGGAGTTCCTAGTTAATAATTACTTTGGATAAAATATTCCCAGATGATCATTTCTTCCCTGCACAATGTTAGATCTGCATTTAATGGTTATCATTTGTATCTGGCTGTCCACAAAATTAAGTAGTTCATTCTGCAAGTACAAAATTTCAAGAGCTTTGGAATTTACAGCTTTTAAATGAATCATTCTCTTATTTGTGGCAATGCATACTTTGGTTCACAACACTTACCATGAATTAAAATCTCATTGAAACTTATTATGGCTGGCCATGTTGAATAAGGATAAAAAAGAATTTTCTTTCAATGTCCCTGCACGTTCACTAATTTGTTTATATATATTTTCAACTTGAGGCACTTTACCTTCTACACAAATTAAATCTTAAGGCTGTTACTCAAAAATACCTGAAGCTGCACTCATTTGGAGTATAGTCCGTATTTCAGCAACCCTTGGATTGACTATAGTGTAACTGTTATCTATGTTTCATTAGATACTTCATAATAAGCTTTCCTAACCAAACGTGGACTTTTCCTGTTTCCACAGATGAACATTGTCTGCACATGTTCTAGATGGAATATGGTTCTCATCCTTAAAAGCCTGAAGTAAAATTTGAGACCATTATAGCAGAATTGGCTGGTAAGAGATGTTTATAACAAGTCTGAGAAATTTACAAGTGTTAGTGAAGTTCTTAAGGGAATGGTTTAGTTATAAGACCAAGTTATTGAGTGAGGCTGTCCCCTTTTAGTTTGTCTGTTCTATATGGATCTGCATGTATATTTTCTAGTCTCAAAAGGCAAAAATGAGGACTATTTGATATTTTACCTGATCTTAGATACCCAGCCCCAGAGAATTAAACTTTATAATCATATTTTTAAATTATCTAGGCTGTCTGCTTGGGAAATTTAACAAGGATGCTAAACTTTGTATTTTGGCCTAGATATAAACTAAGAAAGTTTTATGGTTTGGATATGAATAGATTTCACTTAACAGGATCATATGTTAAAGGCTTATTTCTTGGCTAATAGCACTGTTGAGAGGTGATTGGAAAATAGGGGTACTAATGACATCACTAGATGAATGTATTCATAGCTTCAAAGTTAAATGTGTGTTTTGGAAACAGAACTTCATTGGAAGAAATGAATAATTTTAAAAGGTTTCCATGAAGGTATCCCTTGCTTTTCATTTCCCCTTGCTTTTCAATAGTTTCTCTTCTATCTGTCATGAGTTGAACCATCTTTGCTCCCACATCTGCTTAGAAGCAGTGGAATAAAGTGATCGTAGAGAAAAGTCTCTGAAACTATTAACACACACACACACACACACACACACACACACACAGAGAGAGAGAGAGAGAGAGAGAGAGAGAGAGAGAGACTTTCTCTCAATTATTTTGTCACAATAAAAGAAAGCTAGTGTTTCTCTAGTATGTAAGACACTCACCTGACTCATCTCTATGCTCTGTGGTGGGTTGAATGAAAGTGGCTCCCATAGCCTCATAAGGAATAGCACTATTTGAAGGTTTGGTCTTATAGAAGCAGGTGTAGCCTTGTCTGAGTAAGTGTGTCACTGGCATGGACTTTGAGGTTTTAGAAGCTCAAGCCAAGCTCAGTGTCATTCTCTCTTCCTATTCCCTGCTGATCCCCTTGTAGAAGATCAGCTGCCTTTCCAGCATCATGTCTGCCTGCATTCTACCATGCTTTCCACCATGAAGATAATTAACTAAACTTTCGAACTTGTAACCCAGCTCCAATGAACTGTTTTCTTTTATACGAGTTGCTCTGATCATTATATCTCTGCACAGCAATAAAAACTCTAAGACAATGTCTCTTCTACTGTGAAGTGGAAACATGAAAAGTCAGTTGGAAAATCAGTTGTGTTGGATTGTGTTTTGCTAGAGCAAACACATGAAGGAGTATTTTCCTGAAACAGACATGGGCAAAAGGCTAAGGCAGACTCGTGAAGATACATTTCAGCAAAGCAGAAACAGGAGAAATTCTTTGCTATAGCAAGCACGTGAAAAGACACATGATAAAGGATTCTTCGATACTGACACATATATTGGTAGCTCTCACAGTGTGTACTTGAGTTCATTTGTCAGTGAACTGCAGTTTCTTGCAGCTTCCACACACTTGGGCTGATTGGCAGAGTTATGTTAGCTGAGACAGACTCACATGCTGATGCAAGACACATGCTGAGGAAAGACCCATGGAGGACAAGTGATGTTTGGAGGGAGTATAAAAAGGACTTCATGGACAGTGATGGAGGCTGAGCTTGGGTTACTTACAGAGCTAGCTGTGCAACACTTGCTGGTCTCCTGTCTTTGCTGAACTTTACTTCACTAAGAGGGTACAGCTGAGAACTTTTCCTGGCATTCCTGTTGGTCCTGGTCGCTCCTGCTGACTTGTGCCAAGGCCGAGGCCTGGTTGTTCCTGCTAGGTCATGCCAATGCTGCTGCTAACCTAACTCTACCAAACTGGACTACTGGTATAAGTGTTTAGTGTTTTTGAACAGATCTGGTGCTGGTGCTGACTCTTGTCAACTGAACTGCCGATTTCCTGACAATGCAGATAGTTTTTGCTCCAAAGAACCCTTTCTAAACAGGTCTGCTTTGCCTGTATCCTTTTTTTACCCACTATCTCTGGTTGATAGTGGGCTAAAGGGAGGTTAAAGTTTGAGAACCATCATTAAGAATAAGGTTTGAAAAATTGAAATCAATATACCATTGTATATTGATTTACTCTTAGTTTACCCCATATTTGCTATGTGAATCAAAATAGCATATATGATCTCTCAGTATTCGTTGGTCATATATATCATCTATATGGGATTTTTTTAAAACCCACAAAATGGAATTGCTATGCATTTGATATTGTGTGTTTCTTACTTGTGCAACTATCAGTTATTTAAATTTTAATGGAGTCATTGACTTCTGACCCCCACACACTTGGCTTACGCAGAGTATGTTTCTTTCTGGATATCTATCAAAGTTGGTGGCTTTCAGTTTACCCTAGAATATATGTGAGATTAGAAGCAACAAAATGTCACCTTTTTCTTTTCTTTACTGGTTGTTTTATTTATTTACATTTCAAACGTTATCCCCCTTCCTGGTTTCCCCTCCACAAGCCCCCTATGACTCCCCCTACACCCTGCTTCTATGAGGATGCTTCCTCACCCACCCACCCACTCTCAAATCACTGCCCTAGCATTCCCCTACACTGGGGCATTGAGATTCTTCTTTTCCATAGGTTATAAAAGATATAGCAGGTTGGGCTTTACAATCAAATGGATAGCTCAAAAGGCATCACATATTAATATCAAAGCCATTAATAAAGAAAACATGTCACACATTAAATATTTGTATTTTTCTTCCATACTCTGTAGTACCGCTTTAAGCCTTCTGCTGATCTTGACTCTGTCTTCCACAGGCATGTGCTTTAAAGAAGCACAAAACTCCCCACACTGGAGTAGGATTTTGAGTTTGGAATTTGAGTGAGTCTAGGTTTGGTTTGTTAATAAAACATTCCTGCATATTTAACAAAATCTGGTATAGAAATAAATACTCTCAATTAAGCAGATATGAAACATTTCTACTCTGCATTGAGAAAGAAATCATATTTAATGCTGTACCCCTATTTACTAATAGATTAAGATGTTGGTAGGAGTCAGTGTGTTAAAACAATTAAATGATAATGTGACAATCAGTAGTGGAGAATATAGATCTTTAAGGATGGTCTTTAACTCTACCATCCCTATCATCTCCCTTCCTTTGTGGAATAAAAGCTACACTCTACTGGTAAGGATGGCAGATGAGGCAGGAAGTATTCTGTAGGCTTCTAATTAGGCTTCTTTCTCACTATAAAAGATATTAATGTATAAGGCTTTTTAAAGTCATGGTTCCTATAATTATAAGGCCACATTTCTCTCAATACTTCTTCTCTCATTATGAGAGTACTACTCTCTAATTCAGCCATCACTAAGACATTAACACTTCTATGAACTCTGAGATTCAACCTCTGATGCCAGTCAGAATGGCTAAGATTAAAACTTAGCTTACAGAAGATGCTGGTGAGGATGTGGAAAAAGGGGAACACTCCTCCATTGTTAGTGGAATTGCAAGCTGGTTCAACCACTATGGAAATTAGCCTGGTGGTTCCTCAGAAAACTGGACATAGTATTACCTGAGGACCGAGCTACTTCTGGGCATAAAAGATGCTCCAACATATAACAAGGACATGTGCTCCACTATGTTCATAGCAGCTTTATTTATAATAGCCAGAAGCTGGAGAGAAGCCATATGTCCTTCAACAGAGGAATGGATACAGAAAATGTGGTACATTTACACAATGGAGTACTGCTCAGCTATTAAAAACAATGACTTCATGAAATTCTTGGGAAAATAGCTGGAATTAGAAAATATCCTGACTGAGGTAACCCAATTACAAAAGAAGACACATGGTATGCATTCACTGATAAGTGGATATTAGCCCAAAAGTTTGGAATACCCAAGATACAATTCACAGATCACATGAAGCTCAAGAAGAAGGAAGACCAAAGTGTGGGTGCTTAGGTCCTTCTTAGAAGGGGAAACAAAATACTCATGGGAGCAAACATGGAGACAAAGTGCGGAGTAAAGACTAAAGGAAAGACCATCCAGAGACTGCCCCACCTGGGGATCCATCCCATATACAGACACCAAACCCAGACACTATTGTGTATGCCAAGAAGTGCATGCTGACAGGAGTCTGCTATAGCTGTCTCCTGAGAGGCTCTGCCAGAGACTGAGAAATACAGAGTTGGATGCCAACAACCAAAATTGGACTGAGTATTGGGTCCCCAATGGAGGAGTTAGAGAAAGGACTAAAGGAGCTGAAAGAGTTTGCCACCCCATAGGAAGAACAACAATATCCTCCTACCAGATCCCCCAGAGCTCCCAGGGACTAAACCACCAACCAAGGAGTACACTTGTAGGGAGCCATGACTCCAGCTGCATATGTATCAGAGGATGACCTTGTTTGTTATCAATGGGAGAAGAAGCCCTTGGTCTTATGAAGCCTCAGTGCCCAGTATAGGGTAATTCATGGGCGGAGAGACAGGAGTGGGTGAGAAGGCGGGGAACACCCTCAAAGAAGGATGGGAGGAGGAAGGGATAGGAGGTTTCCAGGGGAAAACTGAGAAAGGAGGTAATATTTGAAATGTAAATAAATAAAATATCCAATAAAGAAAAAGAAAGAAAGAACTGAGGACATACATGAATGGCTACCAGAAATCCCATTCATCCTGTCCAAGGTACGGCATTAAAATGGGAACACTACAGATGAAGTAAACTGTTGGTTCTGCCTTCTCTTTAAACCTAGTCTCAACAGAATTTTCTGATGGGAAGTTTGTGGGTTATTAGAAAGAAAAGAAGAAAAGAAAAACTCTGAAACAACAGGTGGATTTGGCATCAGCTACTGAAAAGGGCCATCAGGAATTTAATTGAGCCGGGGACAGTGGTGGCATATACTTTTAATCCCAGCACTTCGGAGGAAGAAGCAGGCAGATTTCTGAGTTAGAAGCCAACTTGGTCTACAGAATGAGTTTCAGGACAGCTAGGGCTATACAGAGAAATGCTGTCTCAAAAAAAAAAAAATAGGGATTGCATTGAATCTGTAGGTTGCTTTCAGCAAAATGGCCATTTTTACTATATTAATCCTGCCAATCCATGAGCATGGGAGATCATTCCATCTTCTGAGATCTTTTTCAATTTCCTTCTTCAGAGACTTGAAGTTCTTGTCATACAGATTTTTACTTGATTAGTTAGAGTCACACAAAGGTATTTTATATTATTTGTGACTATTGTGAAGGGTGATGTTTCCCTAATTCTTTCTCAGCCTGCTTATCCTTTGTGTAGAGGAAAGCCACTGATTTGCTTGAGTTAATTTTATATCCAGCTATTTTGCTGAAGTTGTTTATCAGGTTCTGGAAGTTCTCTGGTAAAATGTTTGGGGTTACTTAAGTATACTAATATATCATCAGCAAATAATGATAATTTGACTTCTTCCTTTCCAATTTTTATCCCTTTGATCTCCTTTTGTTGTCTAATTGCTATTGCTGTGGCTAGTATGCACTCTCTGATAAGTGGATATTAGCCCAGAAGCTCAGAAGACCTAAAATACAATCCACAAACCACAAGAAACTCAAGAATGAAGACCAAAGTGTAGATACTTCATTCTTAAAAGGAGGAACAAAATACCCATGGAAGGAGTTGCAGAGACAAACTATGGAGCAGAGACTGAAGGAAGGACAGTCCAGAGACTGCTCTACCCGGGAATCCTTCCCATATACAATCACCATATTCAGCCACTATTGTGGTTGCCAGCAAGTGCTGGATGACAGGAGCCTGATATAGCTGTCTCCTGAGAGGCTCTGACAGTACCCCATTAATACAGAAGTAGAGACCCACAGCCAACAAAGTTTGACTGAGCACAGGGTCCCCAGTGAAGGAGCTAGAGAAAGGACCCAAGATGCTGAATGGTTTGCAGCCTTCCTATTGCAACAATATGAACTAACTAGTACTCTCAGAGCTCCCAGGGACTAAAGCATCAACCAAAGAGTACACATGGTGGGACTTATGGCTCCAGCAGCATATGAATAACAGAGGATGGCCTAGTCGGTCATCAATGGGAGGAGAGGCCCTTGGCCCTGTGAAGGTTCTATGCCCCAGTGTAGGGGAATGCCAGGGCCAGGAAGCAGGAGAGGGTGGGTTGTTGAGCAGGGGGATAGGGGAGGGACCAGGGAAAGGAGATATCATGTGACATGTAAATAAAGAAAATATCTAATAAAATATAAATTAAAAAAAAGAACTTAGTTGAGAAACATCACAGGTGATAGGAGTTGGAAGAAGAACTTTAGAAATTCTTTGAGAAGAACACGGTTTTCAAAAATACTAAGCAGAGAAGAACTGGGTGGTAATCTCAACCCATTTGTCACTTACTTCCATACAAAAAGTGGTATAAACTGATCTCTCTTATTTCGTCTTTCCTAACCATTCCCCTGAACATCACCAGAAGTAAACTTGATAGAATCAGTGATATTTACTACTTTGCAAAGTATAAATCTTCACATGAAGATTTATTTGAAATGAGTTGTATGGTCCCTTAAAATTACATTTCGCCTCTAACCTGCTCAAATATTTGGCAAGAAAATGGCCTTATCAGGTCATCATGGCATCTTTTCTATGCTGAACTAATAATACATTTTTGGAAAACTCCATTTAAATGGTAGAGATGATAATCTATGTCTACTCTCCGTGGCACTCTCAAATGCACTGGAAGATGAGCCACAGGGGAAGCCCATATGTTAGAAAGGCATGGTTCATTTAGCTATTTCAACATGATGGCTTGAGGGTTACTATAGATGGAACTGCTCAGAAAAGATTACATATCTTGGCTTCTGGCAAAGGAAAAAAAACATAAAAAAGATGGTGCTAAGGGCTCAGAGCTTTATTGAAATTCTACAGCAGCTTTACAGGAACAGTGAGCTCCTGGCTTGTTATCAGGTACCTGCATTTTGGGCCTCCTGACACTCTATAATTGAAATTCACTGCCCGGCCTTTAGTCTATAAAAATGGTATGCTGTCATTAGCACTGGCTGCTCGCTGTATTCTCCTGTCACTCCTTAGGCCAGCTTAAACCATCTCAGATGAAATAGCCTATTTCATGTCAGACCTCAGAGTTTGCAACTATTAAAGTGGAAAGCTAAAGCAATGTTTAGCAATGTGGTAAAGACTAATACATGGGAATTGGTGGAGAAGTAGGAGTCTTTCATTTTCAAAAATTCTGTTAAAAATTAAATTCCCTTACTTGGTACCATCTCTATTACACTGCTCCTGTCAGAATGAGAATTATTACCTTTTTAATTGCATTTTAATTTAACCTGCTAATGCCACACTCTCTACCTTACACTTGAAGAAGTATTTGAATGTTATTTCTGCAATAAGACATGTTAATGTAAGAATTACAAGCCCATATTTCACATTCATGATATGAGGAATTGAGGCAATTATACATTAGCCAAAAAAGAAAAAGGAAAGTAATGAATATTGTACTGCTCATTTTTATTAAAACACCTGCATAAGGGGAACTGCAGTTAGTCCTTCCTTTGAAATTAGAAATATCTGTAACACTTGGTGCTCAGAGTTACATTGAGGTAGTCAGAGAAATGTTGTTTCCCTGGTAACCAATATTAGAAGGGAAGGTACCTCATTATCAATAGACATAGGACAGGCTGGCTGTGGTTCTTACAGTAATTGAATTATCTCAGTTTACCAAAAAGGAAAGAGTACTGAATTATCTCAGTTTACCAAAAAACAAAGAATGGATAAGTATGAATCTTCTTAATGAGTTAAGATGCCAAATTACAGAACATTGGAAAATGAATTTGATTATCCTCTGGTGTTATATTTCACTTTTACATTAAGTCCCATGAAAGAGAGTTTTTTCAAAGTAGAAATAAATAAAAAATATGAACTCATTTTGGCAAAATTAAAGTCTGCTCTTTATGAACAATAGAAACGTGAACTGGTCTTAAGGATCATCTCTTCTTCTGTCTGTATCCTTTTCTTTTAGGATTTCAAAGAAATTTTTGCATTCTTAGACAAGCAAAACCACAAGGAGATCAAATATTGAAATAATTATAATGTCTTAACTGACTTCTGTACAGAGGATGCCTACAGTACTCCTCTCACAATACCTTTGCTATCAGCCTCAGTTCCTTTAGGCTTAAATTCTATAGTTTGGGGCTGGAGAGAAAATTTAGTGATTAAAGTGTTTGTTGCACATGTGTGAAGACCTAAATTAGGCTCACCACAATTCACATGTCAGATTTAGTAGTCATTTTTTTTCAGAATTCTAACGTTCATACAATTCTATATTTCTAGACACTTAATTCTGAAAACTTATTGGTAAAAATCAGAGTTCTCATTAAAAATAGTCATTTCAACCTTATATCTCTTTCAAGTACTGAAATAATACATTTAATTATTGATCAATTAATGAATTAGATTTATGTGTTTTGTGACATATGTTTTTTGTATGATTAGTGACCTAATTATGCAATCTCAGTTATGATATATATATATGTATATATGTATATCTATATCTATCTATATATATATATGCTACATCAATTATATATGCTATATCTTCATGTTCTAGTAATAGTATATGGGTATGTAGTTCAAAAGTAGTTGTATATTTTTTCTTGTTCCAAATTAAATATAATTTGATTTGGTAGAAAGATTGTTAAAGAGAAAACACAAGCTATAAATTAAATAGGTTCTACCTAAACTCTAAATCAGTTGTTCTTAACTTTCCTAATGCTGTTACCTCTTAATACAGTTCCTTGTGTTGTGGTGTGATATATTTTTATTACTACTTTGTAAATATTATTTTGCTACTATCATGAATAGTAATGTAATATCCGATATGCAGATGACCTCCAAAACTCCTGTGAAATGGTTTTCTTGACCTCCAGTGGAATCATGATCAAGAGATTGAGAACCCATACTTTAAATGAAGCCCCCAGGTTATAATGTTTTCTATTATTTTGAGATAAAGAAATTAAGATGTACTTAAATGAACTAAAGGAATAAATGTTGATACTGAGACTTCTGTAAAAAATAAAATCACCTGCAAAATAGTTTTCTATATATTTACAAGCCCTCCTTAGAGGCAGAAAAAAAGATAGTTGTATAATTTAGAGTTCTTTTCTACATTTTTGTTTTGGTGTAGAGTTGGAGGTCATATCTTGGACTTGTATTTACGATCCTTTTGCCTCAGCTTCCCAGGTTCTGAGATTGTAGATGTTTGCTCATATTCCCTTCACTAACATAATTACTTTATTTCTTCTCTTATACTCATGACTATGATAGATCTCAAATACAAACTGCATGTTAAGTACCAAAGTGAGAATATGCACTTTTTCAGTTGAAAATACAAAGCTCATATGAGACTTCTGCCTGGTTAAAACCTCAGTAGAAAAAGCAGGAAAATGTGGATCTTTCCAAGAGGAAAGAGAATAGGATCTGAAGCAAGGCTTTTCTTCTGGGAAGGGTTAAATGCCATGCCTTTGCTCACATGGTTCATGTCATATAAGAAATCAAAAAGGATGTTATAAAAAGAAAGAAAAAGTGGGAGAAGTAGGAGATGGGAAAATGAAAATACAGGAAAGGAAAAGGAAAAAGAAAGAAGACTGAAAGGGGGAACATTGAAAATGAAGGAGAAAAGATAGAGAAAGGGGAGAAAGGAAGAGAAGTTATGGAGAATTGGAGCTAATTACCTTACGGGTACCTACTTGACTGTACTTTGCTACACACTTTGATTTTGTAATTCTTAGAGATTCAACTTTACTTTTGAAGGAAGCAAAGAACAACAACAGACAGTGAAGGAAGGGGCATCAGCTACTGGTGCAAAATTCTGCTGTCTTCAAAGCTCAGAAATGTCAGTTGTAAAGTCAATGCCACCTATATGAAGGAAAGACACCCTGGGGCACTGAATCTATATTACTCTTTAATAAAATATATTTTTCATTTATGTTATTTAAGTTTATAAAGCTGCTTCTCCCACACTTTGAGGCAGCGATGCTGCCTTCCCCATATCTGTAAATATAGACCAAAAGACAGGTTGTAGTGGTCCATGAACAATGATGCAAGAAAGTCTATAGAGGAAAACAATGGCCCTTAAAAAGAAGAGGGAAACAAAGTAATATGGAATAAATTGATCATATTCTATGAGACCTTTGTGCATTTCTACAAAGGGATGTAAAATATTTCAAGTAACTAACGATCAGGAGAGTGACTATGATTAAGATGGCCTATGATGCCAGGCAGTGGTGGCTCATACCTCTAATTCCAGTACTTGGGAAGCAGAGGCACAGGGATCTCTGAGTTGGAAGCCAGCCTGGTCTACAGAGTGAGTTCCAGGGCAGCCAGGGCTATACAGAGAAACTCTGTCTTGAAAAAAACAAAAACAACAACAACAAAAAGATGGCCTATGATAAGCCTTTTATTTATGTTTTCATTTTATTGAGGCAGCCTTATGTATTCTGGACTGGCCTGAAATTAACTAGGCAGCCAAAGATAAGATTGAACATCACACCTACCTGCCTTTACCTGCAGTTCCCTTTGATAATACACTTATGTTACTATGCCTGATCTTTGTGTTGCTTGCAGTCAGTAATGAGAATTAATGCATACTACATTCCCAGCCCTGATAAACCTTTCATTTCTGATAAAATCAAACAACTTTAGCTATACCTTTTATGTGCAGCATGATACTGTTCATAAAGTTCCTGTAAACATAATCATTAAGATATATATCCCATCAATAAAAAATCTGAAATATGGGAATTGTGTTGTATATTTTTAATCCTAGGACTTCTATTTGTGGGTCAGACACAAGCAGCTCTCTGTGAGTTCAAGATCACTTTTTCTACATAGTGAGATGAGGACATCCAAGCCTACAAATGGCAAGAGGAGCTAATAATGAAGATTAACTAGAGGATGTGGTGTTGGCAGTGGTGGTGGTTATATTGATGATAAGTAAATAAAATTTCAAACCTAGTGTATAGGCTCCGAACACTGTCAGTATGGTAAGAGCAAGGTGCTGGACTCATACAATCTGAATTCACTGCTGGTAAAGCTGATATTGTAGTTAGCATTGGAAATGGAACCACGCCTCAGCCAATCCCATTCTCTTACATAGTGATATGTCTGGCATGCATGCAGATCTAGATCTGTCTTATTCAGAAAGCATGCTCTTCCAGTCCCCCATATTGTCAACCAAGAGGATGTGCCTCTATGGGTGACTAATCCCCCTACACTCACTGTGTGTGTGCATGTGTGTGTAAATAACACTTTGGTTTCTGATTTCCTATGTCAAATTACAAAGGATTTGTCATACCCACGACCACAAATTTGGCTGCTGTCAACTCTGCTAAAAAAA
>NW_022196905.1:240363610-240399079 GCF_008632895.1 Mastomys coucha
TTTTTTTTGCTTCTATACAAACAACATGTCACAACATGAGTTTTCTCACAAATCCAATTCAGAAACAATCTTAGTTTATTTTGATTCTTCTTTTCATTGAACATGTCTATATATCTTCAGCATCAATGTCCAAATGTCTACTATTGTATCTTCCTTTTTCTTTGACACAAAAGAACTAGCAACATAATTGCCCTCCCCTTACAAAAAACAAAAGATATTAGATTTTTTTTTTCCTTTAGTATGAGGTGTTAAAGCAGGGGCGATATAGGTAAAGGCATCATGCGTTACTTCTACAGTTTTGTTGTGATAAGTGGAGATTTAGTTCCCTTTTACATCACTTCTACACAATAACATAAAATCAGGGGGAAGAAGAAAAGGGGAAAAACTTCAAGGAATCTGGACAGAGGATTTGTTGACTTCAGCCTTACCTTATCTAGCACATGCATGTGCACACATACACACAGATACCCACACACACACAGACACACACTATGTTTATGCAACCCAGTTTTGTGTGTTTTGTTACACAATCAAGCTACATAGTCAGGTTAGCCTCCCACCCTGCATTGTCTTTCCTCTGCTTCCAAAGTGCAGAGATGACTGATGTGCCCTGGCAACCTCAACTTTACTCAACAGTGATTAGTGCTACAGTGCATTACATCTGCTGCTTACTCTCTAGAGATGAGAATGTATGACCTAAACAACTCATGAGATAGATTTAAAAGAGAAAAGCCTGGCCTTGGTCTGATTCTTCTATTTGGATTAAGTGTTCCTAGAAATGAGTAACTAAGCTCAATTTTCCGGCACTGAAAGATCAAACTAAAGGGGACATTTTGCTTTTGCTAGCTTTGCTAAGTTGTTTAGAAACCTATTTCCAATCAAAATTGTTTGAACTAAGGTTTACATAGCTCAAGCAACCCAAGTTCTTGTATAATTGATGAAATAATTATTAAATGAAGCCGGTCAGGGGTGTCACATGCCTTTAATCCCAGCACTTGGGAGGCAGAGGCCTGTGGATTTCTGAGTTTGAGGCCAGCCTGGTCTACAGAGTGAGTTCCAGGACAGCCAGGGCTACACAGAGAAACCCTGTCTCGAAAAAAAAAATTAGATGAAAATCACAGCTACTCTTTGACTTTTCTTGAGATGATAAATTTTCTAGTCAACTTTGGTACCCAACATATACAATGACTTGAAAGGCACAAAATTAAATGGAATAATATACACACGGACTATCATGTGACTGTACTTCAGAAATACACATAATTGTCACAACCCTTCTGAAAGGCTATGATGATGACACAGCAGAGATCATAGAAGTGAAAGCACTATCTTCTATAGAGTTCATTTTTTCTACTGGCCCAGACCAGGAACATCTTGTCTAGGACAATTTCCTCATCTATAAAACTGGAATCAAGATAGGAACATAATTACAAATACATAGATGAAAACCAATAAAATGTAACAAAGCCACTACTGAAAACTACAAGACTTCTCAAAAAATCTCAGAGATATTAGTAAGGTAAAGTTGCGTGTGCATGTGTATACGTATGTGTGTGCATGAGTGTGTGTGTGTGTGTGTGTTTGTGTTATTTCTGGTCTTAGTTTCAAAATAAGATTAAAAATAAGAGTTTAAAAAGGATTGAATTTAACAGTAACTTCTGATTCACCCATTTAAAATTTTAATTAAAATAAATGAATGTGACCTGAAAGGCATAATGTCCTACCTATCCATATCCAAGGACAATAGAGACAACAGTTTACATCAGAAATGAATTTACTATTATTCGTTCATTTAATGTTACAGTGTATAACATCATATTGCTTGTAGAGATTAGTAAATAGAAACATGTTAGGTAAGATTTTATTTGATCCCTCAGTTCAATATTAGTTAAAAATATATTTCATCACTAATGTGAATGGATCGAAGAAGAAAATACTGAATAAAGGAAATCACCTGCCACCCAATTTTCATTTTTCAGCTCATAGCACAATTGTGTTAAATCTACATAGAACAGATTCTTCTTCGTTTTACTAGTACAAATATGGTCCTACAGAAATTTTTAAATCATTATTTTCTGGAGCATTACATCTTAGACTCAATACTTAAAATTATATTCCAGGACAAAGCTCTATCTAATACCAATATCTCTGATTTATTTTGCCATTAATATACTATCTATTTCATATTTTAATTTTTTATTTTATTCACATGTGGGCATATATGTTCTTGTGAGTACTTGCTATGTGTTTTGGTTTCTGGTTAAAGTTAGAGTGGCAGGTACACAAGAGCCACCAAAGGTGAGTTCTGCAATTTGAAGTAGGGTTCTCTGGAAGAAGAGTAAGTGCTCTTAAACACTTCATCCTGGTCTCACACTTTTAAAAGAAAAGAAATGTAGCTTGGCTAGTCTGTCTTTCATTTTTCACCATCTGAACCCACTGTGATTCAAAGCGATGTTCTTCTTGTGGATGCTTTAAGTTTTATACAGGCAGAATTGTGGTGTTGACAATAGTCTCAGCTCCTTGTCACCATAAACTACAAACTCTGCTATTTTCTGTAGTCTTTATCTTTACCCAATTGTTTTACACAGATGCCATTGTGTAAGCAGTATCTATGGCCACTGCTCAGCAGATTCTCCCTCAAGTTTATGGCAAGAAATTCTCCATGTTTCTTGGTTATGGTCAGTTTTGTAAGAACAATGATGTTGAATTTAATCCAAAAGAATGTTCATCCACACCTTACAGTTCTATACATGAAGAAAACTCAAAAACAGTGATACATTGCTATATTGTGCAATTTCTCCTGGTAAGAAAGATACAGATGTTTTTACTGGAGACAGAAAGCTTTACAGAGCCTCTAACCTCACCACCCCCAAAAAGAAACATCCAGGAACATTCTTTTCCTTAGACGATTGGAAATAACCTATCATAAATCTATTTTTAAAATGTTAAAAACAACTTTATCCAGGCAATACAAATTATTAGATCCTCATACCATTTGTTAAGAATAGTAGCTTAGAAACTTTTAGAAAGCTAAGAGCTAGTATAGGGAACCTTGGATACAATGAAGGAATGAGAAATGCATGATGATATTGACTCAACTTCCACTTTACTATGAAGTACAATTCTCTCTAATGTATAGGAAAACATTTTTTATAATGCCCTTGAAATTTAGTTGAAATTAGTCACATATTACTTTCCATCACATACATATAATTCAGTGTACTGAAATTTTGGGGACATTGTATTTTTTCTGGTAGGCTGTCAACACTATGATGACATGCCAGCTATTAGATGAATTGTAACTAATTCATGGATAAAGAGAGGGGGTTTATTAATTAGGGCAATGCTAGGCAGAGAAGTAAGTAGATGAAACAAGTAGTCTGACACAATCTTTTGTATGACATGATATTTATGTTTAAACCAGGAAAGAATTAGAGAGGAGGGAACAAAAGAAGTGGCCTCTGGTTATCATTTTTCTTCTGCAAGATGGTCATACGACATTCTTCCTGTTTGAGGAGATAAAGTAGTCCTTGTAAGATCATAATTTATTCTGAAAAATGCACCCTATCATCATGGACAATAGGCCAGTCTGGTGGAGAGATCTAGTCGGTGATATTTCAATGTACTCTGAATCCAAGGGGACTCAAGGGGAAAGGTTAAAGGGAGGGACTTACATTTGTATCTTCAGACAAAATAATACATATAGAGAAGTGTAATAGAAAGACAGTAATGTCAGGATTGACTCTGTTTTGAGGAAGTTTGTGGGTCCACATCATTTTTAGTAAATGTGGCATCATCTATGATTATTATTCTGGCTGTTCTGCCCCAAACTCTCCCCATGTGATTTTGCTCTTTCTTTCCTACATCTAACCTTATAACTCATAGCTAAAGGGACATAACTTGCAGTTTTAACTCATTTATTTTATTGGAGAAATTCCCTAAAAAAAATGGGTGTGTGCGTGTGCGTGTGCGTGTGCGTGCGTGCGTGTGTGTGTGTGTGTGTGTGTGTGTGTGTGTGTGTGTGTAGAGAGACAGAGACAGAGACAGAGACAGACACAGAAAGAGACAGAGAGGAAGGGAGAGGGGGAGAGAGAGAGAACTCAATTTTTAGGAACCTGAGATCAATTTTATATATGTAATTCATTTCTAGACATTATTTTTACTTTCTCCTTAATAGAATCTGATTGACATCACTTACATTCACAGTAACAGCTGTGAATAAAGTGGAATCACTTTCAGAGTTGTTTTAAACAGTATAGTGCTCAGAGATAAAGAATATTTCAACTCCAGTGTAAAAAGGAAAGAACATAAGAATATTTGATTATATCTAATAACAATGCTATTTCTCATTTTGCCCTATGCTCTGAAGTTATCATGGATATTTTTGCATAGTAATTATTTTTAGAGATAAGACTATATCTATAGAATTCTTTAATTATTTTAATTTTTTTTTTCCATTTCTTGAGTGATCTGTGGTTATTTTGGCACATTGAAGGGGTTGAAATGCATGAGGTTTTTTTCTTTTAATTTCTGAAGTTAAAATATAATTATATCATTTTTCTTTAGTATTTCTTCCCACCAACATTTTACATTCATATAGCCCATTTGCTCTCTCTAAAATTCATGAGCTGTGTTTCTTTATTGTTAATATGTCTTTATATATTCCTAAAAATATAAATGCAACCTATTCTATCAAGTAATGTTACTTGAATGTATATCATTTCATAGCTAACAAAACAACATCTACTTCAACTGTAGATAGTCCATCTATAGCACAACTCCTGTACCTACGGCTTAAAGAACATAAGCCTAAGGAAATAGGAAAGACATTAAGAGCCATAGGAACATGAAGCCTTTTATGAGACTAAAATGTAAGGAAAACTAAATGTATTAAAGTGTCAACGTGGCTATCTAAATAAAAGCTCAACTAGAAAAATATTAATAGATATGCTAACACAGAAAGGGGGAATCTCACATTGTTCCAAGACCATTTTTCCCTTTGATTGAAAGTAAATTAATTTTTTCACATAATGTATCTATATAATCTAGTCAATCAAATTTGAATTTCAGTTTAAACTTATGTTTAAAATAAACATATACTATCTTTATCTTCATGAGATATTCCTAGAATCTTAATGCCATGCTTTTTAATTTGTGATTTATATTTAACTGAACATTATCTATATGTATATATATATATATATATACACATACATATATGTATATGTATCATAACTTACTTATTCTCATTTTATCTCTCTAGAATATAATGTGGAGAAACTGATGCCGTTTGCATAATTTCAAGTATGACCACAGTCTTCCATTATTTTTTATAAGATACAGCACAACTACCTTCTTTTATCAGCATGTATGCTTTGACAATGTGCTGAGTGGCCCTGATGGGGACAGAGTGACATGGTTCCTGCCCATGGGACTACACCCTGGCTTGAAGCTTCAAGGAGAGTCGACAGTAGCTGTGGTGGGCATAGGCTTCTTTGTGTAATAATATATATGTATTTTCTGGACCCCTGGCAGTGGAGGACTCTTCCTTTCAGAAGAATGTCCTCTCTGTTATCATTAATCACTCCATGATAATTAGAAACAACAAGATTCCAGGGCTTGAGGGTGTGGCTACATCTAAGCAAAATGGTAAACACTGGAAACCTTCAGGACATCCCTTAAGACTATGGGAAAGAGTCCTAAAGGCATGAATTGAAAAATATATAATTTCTCAACTATATAAAAAATTAGGATGCAATATGAATTGTATGAGGGGCTTCATGAATCTAAAGGAACAGAGGTAGCTACACTATGAGCAAGCTTCTCAGAAAGACCCAAAGATAGCCAGAAACAAATGCATACAAGTTCCTGCATTTAAGATCAGCCTGAGACAGAGAGGCCAGGCCCAACTGTAGTGGAAGTTGCAATTTCAAGGGTCTCACCCAACTAGTTTATTGTCTGTGCTTAGCAGAGGAAGACTTATCTCTGGATTCTTTTGTAGTATTACAAGGAAATCTGTGTTTGCTGGTTCCTAAGAATAAAGGGACTGGGGTCATCAGATACTGATTTGTAAGATAATCAAATGATCTGGGCATCACTTCGGAGGCAGAGATAAGCGGATTTCTGAGTTCGAGGTCAACCTGGTCTACAGAGTGAGTTCCAGGACAGCCAGGGTTAGACTGAGAAACCCTGTCTCGAAAAAACAACAACAAAAAAAAAAAAAGAGGAGAGATAATCAAAAGGAAACCTGGAGTAAATGACTAGACCTGTGTTCTGCAGGAGATGAGTTATCCAGAAAATTTTTTAGGATAAAAAGAGAGAACTCCTTGGAGAACACATACAAGCAACCAGGACATGGGCAGATAAATCTCTTAGAATAGCAAGCAAGCAGAACATAGACAGAGAAATCTCCAAAGAGAAAGCAGAACATAGAGAGAAGCAGAATAGAAAAGCTATATCAAGCAGAACACAGGTCATCAGCTTGTATCTACAATCTAACTTCAAGTCATTCTTCTTGCTGCTCCCACATAAAGCTTCTCTCAGAACCCCTCTCCAAATTGAGCTGGAGTGAGGGGCCTGGGAGGGAATGTGGCCTGGGGTATGGAGGGAGAAGGGAATCTGATCTGGTATTGGGTGAGGGAAAAGGACGGGAGCCCTGAGGGCCAGCAGAAAGAATGGAAACAGGCAACCTCAGGAGGTAGGAGGTCTGGGGGACCCTCTGGAGTGCACCAGAGAACCGGGAGGTAAGAGATTCTCAGGACTCAAAAGATAAAATGCCTGACAGTGGGGAGAGGGAACTTATAGAGCCCACCTACAGCAGAAAGACAGAATATCAAGTGAGGGAGGACATTGATATCCTACAGTCAAAACTCTGACCCATATTTGTTCCTATCTGAAAGAATTACAGGGATGGAAATGGAGAGGAGCCTGGGGAAAAGAAGGTCCATCTACAGGCCCAAAATGGGATCCAGCTCAAGGGGAGGTCCCAAGGCCTGACTCTGTTGCTGAGGCTATGGAGGGAGGGCTCACAAAAATGGACTTATCATGGCTGCCCTCTGGAAGACACAACAAGCAGTTGAAATAGTCAGATACAGATATTTGCACCCAACCAATGGACAGAAGCTGCTGACCCCTGTGCTTGAATTAAGGAAAGGCAGAAAGAAGCTGAGGAGGAGGGGTACCTTGTCCGAGGAGCAGCAGTCTGAATTCATCTGGACCCCCAAAATCTCTCAAACACTGGACACCAAACAGATGGCATACACCAGTCCCCAACACATATACAGAAGAGGACTGCTGGATCTGTGTCCAACCAAAGATGATGCACCTAACCCTTAAGAAACTGGAGACCTCAGGGAAATCTTGGCATTTACCAGGAAGAGGAAGGTCTAGAAGAAAAGAAGAGAGCACTATGCCTTCTTGATTTAGTGTCTGGAAAACCTGCATATTCAGCAGAGGAGCTGCAGGGCAGAAAAGGGAGAGGCTTCAGAGAAAGTCTGAGGAAGTTCAAAGGGCTAGAGAAATAGATAGTTTTCTATTATATTCTATTGTTTTTATTCTATTACTTCTATTCTAAAGGAAATAATTTTCAAGAGCAGAAGAGGAATAGTGAGCAGAAGGCACCCCACTTCCCCATCCCAAAGCTTCAGAGTGCAGGCACATGATCTATATCGTATATTGACATGCCTTCTGCCCCTCCCACAGTCTGCTGCCCTAGGTTTTTCGTCTGTATGTTCTGTTCTCTAGATGAAGCCCAGGTGAATAGGGACATTCCATGTTCACTTTGTTTCTGAAGCCCAGCTATGGAAGGGTACCCACTCTTTTTCTCTAAAATGAGTTCTTTCAAGTCATTCTGGATGTAGGTTAAGTTTTTCTTAACTCTTTATTTCCAATTCACACTATTACTTTTGGAATGCTAGAACTGACCTCTTAGTTTACCAACTAAAAAGCTAAGTTTGCCAACTGAGTCCTATGGCAAATGTCTCCATACTCTGCCTTAACCCTCTAAAGGGTCAATCCACTAATACACATAACATGTCTGCATTTACATTTGGGCTCTTCCTGGTGCTATAAAAATGGAGCTGTCTCTGCACTGGAACATGGAACTGAAAGGTAAACTCAGTCTGCATTTCTATCCTATGCTCACATAAATTTGACTCCAGAATAAACTGGATCTTATTCCTTTGAGGTGACAGAGATGTTCCCAACTAAGGACATACATATACTTAACTACAAATAAAAATAAGTATTTTAAAAAAGACTAATGTGTAATTAAGATGTAAAATATGGTGCAACTAAATCAGAAAGGTGGAAAGACAAATGGCAAAGAGAGAACAACATCTATAATTAAAATGAGTGAGCATAAGACATAATGGGGGATGCTAAGAGAGTGGTATCTAACTCATAAAAATATGATCTATTCAAGTAGTTTGGGACATTTTTGATAAGAGTCTCCACTCATAAACTAAAGAGAACCACAGGGTCCTGAGAGATGTCTTGGATGAGTAGGAGCCTGTGCTATATTTTAGAGTACCAAAGTTTATTTCCCACCATCCGTCTCTGACAGCTCATATCTTCCTATAATTCCAACTCCAGGGAATCTGAACCTCATTGGCCTGCAAAAACACCTGTAATCCCATGGAGACATACATGTTTATATCTACATGATCAAAAATAAATATAGAATATATAGTAAGTTTCTAATACTAATCCAAGTACACGTACATTCACCAGCCTGTGAAAGATACACACACACACACACACACAAATGAACACACGCACACACACACACACACACACACACACACACACACACACACGGTGATAAAAATATTTAGTTTGTAAAGTTGAAAACATAATACTATGTAAATATGCAATGATATTTAATTTGTGAGATCAAACACATTTACATATGCTTATTTTAAAAAAGTTTATTGTGTGACAGGCCCAATTCATATTCTACTTTTTGCCTCTTTTACCATTCAGATTTAATATAATGAATCAACCTATAAAGATATGTTCATATGTTTTAATGTATACATGTGTGAGATGAAAATATTGATACTCACTCTGAGGCTAGAGAGATGGCTCAGTGGGTAAGGGCACTGGTTATCCAAGCATGAGGCTCTAAGCTCAGATTCACAGCACCTATGTAAAAATTCTTTTTTGTTGTTGTTTTGTTTTGTTGTTATTTTGTTTTGTTTTGTTTTTGTTTTTCGAGACAGGGTTTCTCTGTGTAGCCCTGGCTGTCCTGGAACTCACTCTGTAGACCAGGCTGGCCTCGAACTTAGAAATCTGCCTGTCTCTGCCTCCCAAGTGCTGGGATTAAAGGCATGTGCCAACACTGCTTGGCATAAAAATTCTTGCATGGCCTCAATCTCCTGTAACTGCAACCTGGATGAGGGGATAGAGCCAGGTGGATCATTGGACCTATGCTCAAGGAGCCTAGCCAACAAAAGGTGACTACGAGCTTCAGGATTAGTGACAGATCCTGTTCCCAGGGAATAAGACAAAGCATGGCAGAGAAGCATGTCGAAGTCTTATGCACATGTACATAAACATATTGTAAGTGCCCTCACACACAGGCATATATCTCATGCATGTGATAAAAAATATTAATCCTCAAATTTGCTCTCCAAGTATGTAGTTGAGGTTGGGCAAAATTTTAAACTAAATTTTTATATAAAGCAAGGGCTTTTTTTTTTTAACCCAAATGAATTTTTATAAGCACTTATCAAAAATATCATTTCTTAAATTTACTTTTTTCATTGTCTTCATTTATAATATGCACATGTATGAAATTTCAACAGAAAACAATAAGATTTACAAGAACAAAATTCTGTAAGTATGAGAGAAGTCTCAAATGTTTCATTTCCCTTCCAATTCTGCTTGAATATCTTTCTAAACCCTTGGAATTTAAAGATTAATTTTAAAAGGCATTTTTATCTCTGTTCCCATGTGAAGTGAAGATATTTGTCCTATTTTTTGTTTGTTTGTTTTTGTTCCTTTTAATTCCTCATGCAATAGTTTTCTTGTCCTATTTTATTGTGAGAGTATGACTATCAAGGAATCAATAAAAAACTCCAAAACAAGGGAAATTACCCCCTAGAAAAAGCCAGAAAGTAATCTTTCAAGAAATCCAAAAGAAGGTAGCCACACAAACATAATGCCACCTCTATCAACAAAAATAATAGGAAGCAACAATCACTTTTCCTTAATATTTCTTAACATCAATTGACTCAATTCCCCAATAAAAAGGCATAGACTAGCAGACTGGATAGACAAACAGGGCCCAGCATTTTCCTGCATACAGGAAATGCACTTCAGTGTCAAAGGCAGACACAACCTCAGAATAAAAAATTGGAATACAGTTTCCCAAGCCAATGGTCACAAGAAACAAGCTGGATTAGCCATTCTAATATTGAATAAAATTGACTTTCAACAAAAAGTTATCAAAAAGATAAGGAAGGATACTTCATACTGTCAAAAAATTACCAAGAACTCTCAATTCTGAATATTGATGCTCTAAATGCAAGAACACCCACATTTATAAAAGAAACTTTACTAAAGCTCAATGCACATATTGTACCTCACACAATAATACTGGGAGACTTTAACACACTACTCTCATTAATGGACAAATCATGAAAACAGAAACAGTAATGCAGTGAAACTAACAGAAGTTATGAACCAAATGGATCAACAGGTATTTATAGAACATTTCATTCTAAAGCAAAAGAATATACCTTCTCAGCACCTCATGCTACCTTCTCCAAAATTGACCATATAATTGGTCACAAAACAGGCTTCAACAGATCCAAGAAGATTGATATAATTCCATGCAACTTATCAGATCACCACGGACTAAGGTTGGTCTTCAATAACAACAAAAGTCAACCAACCAACCAAACAAACAAACAAAAAAACACAAAGCAGAAAACCAATATACACATGGAAACTGAACAATGTTCTACTCAATGATAACTTGGTCAAGGAAGAAATAAAGAAAGAAATTAAAGATTTTTTAGAATTTAAGGAAAATGAAGCCAAAACTTATACCAAAGTTTATTGGACAGGATGAAAGCAGCGCTAAGAGGAAAACTCATAGCTCTGCGTGCCTCCAAAAAGAAACTGGAGAGAGCATACACCAGCAGCTTGACAGCACACCTGAAAGCTCTAGAGCAAAAAGAAGCAAACACACCCAAGAGGAGTAGATGGAAGAGAATAACCAAACTCAGGGCTGAAATCAACCAAGTGGAAACAAACAAACAAACAAACAAACAAAAAAACAAAAACAAGAACAACAAAAAACACTATACAAAGAATCAAGAAAACCAGGAGCTGGTTCTTTGAGAAAATCAACAAGATAGATTGCACCCTTAGCCAGACTAAGAAGAGAGCACAGAGACAGTATCCAAACTAACAAAATCAGAAATGAAAAGGGCAACATAACAACAGAAACTGAGGAAATCCAAAAAAAATCATCAGATCCTTCTACAAAAGCCTATACTCAACAAAACTGAAAAATCTGGAGGAAATGAACAACAATATTAACCAACCCGACCCCACCTCCCAAACACCCAAAGCTCCCGTGGGACCCATGGCTCCAGCTGCATATACATATTTAGAAGATTGCCTTGTCAAGCATTAGTGGGAGGATAGATCCTTGGTCCTGTGAAGGCTTGATGCACCAGTGTAGGGGAATGCCAGGGCAAGGAAGGACGGGTAGATGGGGGCACATCCTCATAGAAGCATGGAAGGAAGGATGGGATAGTGGGTTTCTGGAGGAGAAAATGGGAAAGGAGATATATTTGAAATATAAATAAAGAAAACATTCAATAAAATAACAAATCAATCAGAAATTGTGTGAAGCCTAGGTAAAAAGTGTGATGGGAAATCTGTTCTAGCAATCATGGGACACAGGGTCCATCTAGGAACAACCAATGCAAAAAATTTCCTCATGCTTGTTTACATTTCATCTCTAAACAATTAGAGACTATAATTATATCAAGAGAGAATTTTATGTTGTTGGAATGTTCAGCTTAATATACCAAATACAACAAGAACCTGACATTCCAAACCACATATGCAATGAAGCCCCACGTTTCTTTGTAATTTTTAAAATCCTTCCAACTTTCTATACTTGTGGATGTTTTTCACTAATATGATCTTACTGCCAATTCTGCCATCTGTTGATCCTGATAAACCACTTTTTAAGAAAGGGAGAATTCAGGAGCAGCAGGAACTATTTCCATCCATTTATACTGAATCACTTCATCACCCAGCTGCCAGAGACAAGTATCCTGGAATTCCCTTTGGAACTAATGGATTGTTATGACAAGTCCTAAAGTAAGAGTAATTTTTGAGATTCCCAATGCCAACTATCCTCAGAATCTGATATGATGAGGAACTATGATTTCCTTGAGCAAATAAAAGAAAATATTCAGATGAAAAGAACAGAGAATAGCACATAATAAAATACCCTCATCTGATTATACCAAACACAAATTTCACATACTTAAATTCTAACAACCTGTTTAATTCTGATCATAAATCTGCATTTTAAGCTTTAACAATTATTTAACATCACCAGTTTGTAAATTTTTATTATAGAGAGCACTCCTAACATGGAATGATTTTTTTGAGTGTATAATATATTAGTGTTGCCCAGAAGCAAGATGCTCTAAAGATGTCTGTAAAGATCATTCACTATTCAGTTTGACTACAAATTTTGGTGATCTAATTGATGTACATTTCATCTTGCTCCTGAATCCAAGACAACCAGAAGCTCCAACCCCCACTTCTATTCTGCCATTCTGACAATCCATATAGGTTGATTCATACTTTATTAGTATTTTATTAGCTGGCTTATTTCACTTCTGTAGTCCTCATTGGTCATCTGTGTGATCAAATATTATAGGATTTCGATGTTTTCAAGGAAGGAAAAGATTCAGTTACATGAAGTGTGTCATATTTATTTTTCTTTATCCAACTGCTGGTGGGAATTAGGTTGCTGCTCCATCTTCGTTATTGTGAACAGTGCATTGATTGAATATCAGAAGCTATCTATTCCCTGAGACTGGAGTTACTGATTTTGTGAGCTTCCATGTGGGTACTCGCAAATGCACCTAAGTCCTGTCAAGGCAAGTGTTCTTAGCCTTGGATACAACACTCTATCACTTTTTTCTTCACTTTAAGATGATGCTCAAACTGTTTCATACTTCGTCACTTTGCTTTGCTAAGGACAGAATGCAAGAATTTAAACTTTTTACAGTTTTTAAACAGTTTGCTCATGTTTTTGATTATAGACATTCCAATATTTATTACTAATCCCGTCCTGCTTTTGGGTTTTGTGCTGAAGACAAGTGATGCTGGTCATTGCTTTATGTGTTTGTGGGTAGTTTGTAGGTATTCCTGGGAAAATGTCTATGAAAAGTCTTGGTCTGTTTTTTTCGCACTGAGATTTTCTTTAAAACTACTTAGTTGATGTTACAGAGTTTTAAATGATTTAGATCTGTGATGTGCAACTATTTTCTTCAAATTACTCAAAATTCTTAGTTATTATTTTTCCCTGCATAGTAAGATATCCAACTTAGGTATTCAAATCAGAAAAGAAAGATTTATTTAGTTTGGTTGAAAATAGTAGATATTTGTGTCCATTGGTCACTTTGTTGTACTGCGTTGGATTTCAGGGAAGCAGCACATCAATGTTGGAGTACAACTCTATCCCAAAGCCAAAGAGAATAGCAGAGAAAGGATCACAGCTAATATTCTATGACTCCTTTTGTCGACATGTTTCTAAAGGCCACCTGCTCCATCTCACCTCTTAAAGGTTCCACTTTCTGACCGTGCTATTCTCGAGATGAAACCTGTATCAGGTGAACCTTGGGGAGAAATCCAATAACCAAACGGCAGTGTTTTATTGTGCTTTTACTGGGCTAACGGCTTCCCCTTATTGGAAGAGGCTTTTAACTTTGATATAATTCTCCTAGTTCACTTTCAGTTTTGTTTCTTATGATATAAAATCATTGCTATGATCAATGTCATAAAAGATTGCTCCTGTGTTTTACCATCTTAGGGGTTTTTGCTTGTTTATTTGTTTAAATTTTATAGAGCTAATTTTGAACACAATTAAATAAGAGCTTATTTTAATTCCTCTCTCCTTTTCTCTGCATGGAGTTAAATTCCACTTGGTACTTGATCCATTAATTGTGCTGGTTAGCTTTTTGGGCCAGAATATCTTAGGAGGCATGTTTGCAGCTGAAACAACCATTATTGCCTCGTAACTTTGTTTTATTCTGTCATATTTATCTGGTTTGGCTACAAAGATACATAAGTTTTCAAGAATGAACAGGAAAATTGTCCCTTTTCTTTAAACTTTTGAAGATTTTAGAAAAATTTACTCCTTTTAAATTATTGGTGTAATTCCCCTGTAAGAACTTCTATTAACTTGTAAGGATTTGGTTGTTGTTGTTGTTTGTTTGTTTGCTTGTTTTTATTTCTAGGTTTTATTAGAAGGTTTTGAGTACTGATTTAATCTGAACAATTTACATTTTCTTAAATCAATTCATCACTTCTTAGCAGTTTTATTAATATTAATATCAAAATTTTAATGTTTTGAGTTATTTACTTATAGTTTTCAAAAAAATTTGTACTCTTATCTTTTGTTAGATATTTTCTTTACTTACATGTCGAATGATATCTCATTTCCCTGTTTCCCCTCCAAAAATAAGAAAAAAATAAATAAAAGAAAAGATAACCCCTGTTCCCTCCCCCCCTCGCCCTCTCCTAACCCATCCTCTCCCACTTCCTGGCCCTGGCATTCCCCTACACTGGGGCATAGAACCTTCATAGGGCTAACCAAGGTCCTCTCCTCCCAATGATGACCAACTAGGCCATTCTCTGCTATATATATGCTGCTGGAGCCATACCATGTGTATGCTTTGGTTGGTGGTTTAGTCCCTGGGAGCTCTGAGGTTACTAGTTAGCTCATATTGTTGTTCTTCCTAAAAAGCTGCAAATCCTTCAACTCCTTGGGTCCTTTCTCTAGCTCCTTCATTGGGGAACCTGGACTCAGTCCAATGGATGGTTGTGAGCCTATACTTCTGTATTAGTCAGACCCTGGCAGAACCTCTCAGAAGACAGCTATATCAGGCTCCTGTCAGCCAGCACTTGCTGGCATCCACAATAGTGTCTGCATTTGATGACTGAATATGGGAAGGATTCCTAGATGGAACAGGAATTGTCCTTCCTTTAGTCTCTGCTCCATACTTTGTCTCTGCAACTCCTTCCATAGGTATTTTGTTCCCCTTTTCAAGAAGGAACAAATTATCCACACTTTGGTTTTCCTTCTTCTTGAGTTTCTTGTGGTTTGTGTGTTGTATTTTGGGTATTCTGAGCTTCTGGGCTAATATCCACTTATCAGAGAGTGTGTTCCTCTCTTAATGCTTTCTTCTACTCTGAGCTTTAGGGTTGCTGTCCCTTTACATGTACCATGGTCAATATAGCTATGTGGTTAATTTTGAAAGTTCTTAATCTATGTACTAATTTTAGACATTAACTATAATTTGCAATAGTTAGATTTTCCAGAAATTTATTAAACAGATACAACATACTCATATATCTTGTTTGTATGCCCATCTGTAAACATTTTATGAGTTTTTCTTTAGTAATGTTTATTTTATTAAATATCAGAGCAAAGTCATGAAAGTAATATTTATACAGCCTTACATATCTTCATCAAATACTACCATTGTCCAATACAGTATCTGCTGCTAAAGTGAAGTTTTTATCACTCTGATACTCTTGTTACTATGTTATATCACTAATCTTTTAGTAGGTTACAGGTTCATTTTAGTATGCATGACATTATTGCTAAACTTGCTTGTCCAATTTATTTTTATTGAAATCATGATTCATCAATCCAAAGTTTAATTAACACATACTTTTGAACTAGTTTGTTCTCTTTCAGCCATTGGATCATTGAATTGAGGTTGGGTGATATATTTCTTTTTATTTTAAAATTTTTAAATTTTGTACTGTAAACATATTCTTCTCATATAATCCTTTCAACCAAAATTTCCCCTCCCTCTACAACTCTGAGCTCAACTCCCACCTTCATCTACACAAGATCCACTCCCCCTCTGTTTCTCCTGGAGAAAAGATCAGGTTGCCAAGAAATTATAGCCAGACAGGACGAAATAAGATACAATAAGACACTGGCCTATACCTTCTGCCTGGGCAGATCATCAGTGTGACTGCCCTTCTGAAGACCCCATAGTCTGAAGGCCTACCAGAAGATCTGCTGCACCCAGGGCAAGAGGTAAGAGATCCACCCAAATAACCTCATCATTGGGGACTTCTAAGAAAACCAACAGATATGGGATTCCTCCTCTCCTTCCAGCCTACACCTTCAGCTATGGCAGATCATCAGCCATTCTACGTTCTAAAGATCCCACACTCCCATGGCCTTCCAGGGCATCCAGACCCCACAGTCTGAAGGCCACCCAAGAGAACTGCTACACACAGGACAATAGAAAATCAGCTTGACTGCCCCTCTGAAGACCCCGCAGTCTGAAGACCTCATAAGAGATCTAATTCAGCCAGGGACACAGGTCTCTTAGGAGAATTGCACAACCCAGGGATACAGAGGAAGGCTCCAGATAGAGACAGCCAGGCTAGTTAATACCAGAGATAAACAAATGGTCAGAGGCAAGCACAAGAACATAAGCAACAAAAGCCCTTACACTTTGGCAACATCAGAACACAGTTCTCATACCACAGTGAGCTCTGGATACCCCAACATACTGGAAAACAACAATGCTGACCTAAAATTCTATCTCATCATGTTTATAGAGACCTTTAAGGATGATATAAATAACTCACTAAAAGAAATGAAAAAAAAAAAACATAATCAATCTGGTGAAGGAGCTGCACAAAGCAATCCAAGACCTAAGAATTGAAGTAGAAACAATAAGGGAAACACAAAGGGAGGCAACCCTGGAAATAGAAAACCTAGGAAAGAAGTCAGGAGCTACAGATGCAAGTATCAACAACAAAAGACAATAGATAGAAGAGAGAATCTCAGACATATAAGATACCTTACAGGATACTGACACAATGGTCAAAGAAAATATATAACAAAAATCTCCTAACCCAAAATACCCAAGAAATAAATTCAGGACACAATGGAAAGACCAAACCTAACAATAATAGAATAGATGAGAGTGAAGATTCTCTGCTCAAAGGCCCAGATGTTATCTTCAACAAAATCATAGAAGAATACTTCCCCAACCTAAAGAAAGAGATGGCCATAAATGTGCAAGAAGCCTATAGAACACCAAATAGAATGGACCAGAAAAGAAAATCCTTTCATCACATAATAATCAAACCACTAATTGCACAGAACAAAGAAAGAATATTAAAAGCTATAAGTGAAAAGTGCCCTGTAACATAAAAAAGCAGATCTATCAGAATTACACCATATTTCTGAACGGAAAATCTAAAAGCCAGAAGAGCCTGGAAAGAAGTCATGCAAATCCTAAGAGAACACAAAAATAGGCCGCTACTAGCATATGCTAGCCTAGGCTACAGCACAAATGCTAGCCTAGGCTACTGTAAAACTCTCAATCATCATAGATGGAGAAACCAAATTTAAGCAATATAATCCAGCCATACAAAGGATTCTAGAAGGAAAACACCAATGCAATGGGGGTACCTTCACTAAGAAAACACAAGAAATTAATAATCCTACAACAAAACCCAAAGGAAAGTATCACATACACATAATTGTACCTATAACAACAAACATAACCAGATCTAACAATCATTTGTCTTTAGTATCTCTCAATATCAGCAGACTCAATTCCCTGATTAAAAACACATAAGCTAACAGACTGGCTATGCAAACAGGCTCTAGCATTTTGTTGTATACAAGAAACACTCCTTGCAGGGCAGTGGTGGCACATGCATTTAATTCCAGTACTTGGGAAATAGAGGCAGGCAGATTTCTGAGTTTGAAGGCAGCCTGGAACCTACAGAATGAATTCCAGCAAAGCCAGAGGTATACAGAGAAACCCTGTCTTGAAACACCCCTCCCCACAAAAAATAAACACTCCTCAATGACAAAGATAGACATTACCTGCCAGATAAAAAGGGTAGAAAAGAGTCTTACAAGCGAATGGTCCCAAGAAACAAGCATGGGTTGTCATTCAATTATCCAGTGAAATAGACTTTCAACCAAAAGCTATCAAACATTATGAGGAAAGACATTTCATATTCATCAAAGGAAAAATCTAAAAAGAGAAAGTCTCAATTCTGAACACATATGTCCCAAATGCAAGGGCAACCACATTCATTAAAAAAAAAAAAGAAGAAGAAGAAGAAAAGAAAAGAAAAAAACTATACTAAAGTTCAAACCACACATTGACCTCACACAATAATTGTGGGAATCTTCCACCCCACTCCCACCAAAAGACAGGTTATTGAAACAGAAACTAAACAGAGACATAGTAAAACTAATAGAGTTTGTGAACCAACTGGATTTAACAGTTATATACAGAACATTTCACCCTAAAACAAAAGATTATGGTACCTTCCACAAAATTGACCATATAACCTGTTATGAAACAAGCCTCAATAAGTACAAGAAGATTGAAATAACCCCATATATTCTATCAGATCATCCCGGACTAAGGAGAGACTTTAATAACAACAAAACAACAGAAAACCCACATATCTATGGAAACTGAACAACTCTCTATTCAAAGATAAGTTAGTCATAGAAGAAAGAAGGAAAGAAATTAAAGATTTCCTATACTTCAAAGAAAATTTTCACACAGCATATTTAAACTTATGTGACACAATGGAAGTAGTGCTAAGGAAAATTCATAGCACTAAATGCCCTCTTAAAGAAATTGGAGAGATTTTGCAGTAACTACATAACAACATGCCTGAAAGCACTAGAACAAAAAGAAAAAAAAACACCCAAGAAGAGTAGATGGCAGAAAATAGTCAAACCAGGTAAAAATCAACCAAATATAAACAAATAAAAATGATACAAAGAATCAACAAAACCAAAAGCTGGTTCTGAGAGAAAATCAACAGGATAGATAAACCCTTAGCCAAACTAATTAAAGAGCACAGAGAGAGTATTCAAATTAAGAAACTCAGAAATGAAAAGAGAAATATAACCACTGAAACTGAGGAAATTTAAAAAAAAAATGATCCTCAGATTCTACTACAAAAGCCTCAACAAAATTGGAAAACCTTGATTCAATGGATGAGTTTCTAGACAAATAGCATGTACCAAAGGTAAATCAGGTAAACTATCTAAACAGCCCCATATCTCTAAGGAAATAAAAGAAGTCATTAAAAATCTCCCAACCTATAAAAAACACAGGCCCAGGTAGAGTTAGCTAGGAATTCTACTGGATCTTCAAAGAAGAGCTGATGCCAACACTCCTCAAACTATCCCATAAAACAGATAAAGAAGTAACATACCTAATTCATTTCAAGAAGCCACAGCTACTCTGATACCTAAACCACACAAAGACCCAACAAAGAACTTCAGAGGAATTTCACTTATGAATATCTATTAAAAAATAATCAATAAAATTCTAACAAACTAAATCCAAGGACACATCAAAACCATCATTCAACAAGATCAAGTAAACTCTGTCCCAGAGATGCAAGGTTGGTTCAATATATGAGAATCCATTAATGTAATCTACTAAATAAACAAACTCAAAGAAAAAAATCACATGATCAACTCATTAGATACTGAAAGAGACTTTGACAAACTAAACACCATTTCATTTTAAAAGTATTAGAGAGATCAGGAATTTAAGACCCATTTCCAAACATAATAAAAGCAATATGCAGCAAACCAAAAGCCAATATCAAATTAAATTGAGAGATATTTGAAGCAATCCCACTAAAATCAGGGAAAAGATATGGCTGCCCACTGGTCCCTTATCTACTCAGTTTAGTTTTTGAAGTTCTACATAGAGCAATAGGATGACAAAAGGAAAGCAGGGTTATACAAATTAACATAGAAGAAGTTAATGTATCACTATTGCTGATATATAATAATATACATTAGTGACACCAAATTTCTACCAGAGAACTTCCACAGCTGATAAACAACTTCAGTAAAGTAGTTAGATATAAAATTAACTCAAATCAATAGCTTTCCTCTACATAAAGGATAAATGGGTTGAGGAAGAAATTAGGGAAACATAACCCTTCACAATAGTCACAAATAATATAAAATATCTTTGGGTAACTCGAACCAAAGAAGTGAAAGGTCTGTATGACAATAATTTTAAGTCTCTCATAAAAGAAATTGAAGAAGACTCAGAAAATGGAGAAAACTCCCATGCTACTGGATAGGTAGGATTAGCATAGTATAAATGGCTATCCTACTAAAACCAATCTACAGATTCAATGTAATCTGCCTCAAAACTCCAACAGAATTCTTCCCTGACATGGAAAAAAACCAGAAATGCAGAGACAAAGAATGAAGCAGAAACTGAAAGAAAAGCCATTCATAGACAGCTCCACATAGGTATCAGTCCCATCTGCAGACACCAAACCCAGACACTATTGCTAATGCGAAGAAGAGCTTGCTGACAGGGTCCTGGTATAGCTGTCCCCTGGATGGCTCTACCAGAGCCTAACCAATACAAATGCAGATGCTTGCAGCCAACAATCAGACTGAGCCTGGGGGCCCCAGTGAAAGAGTTACTGGAAGGACTGAAGGAGCTGAAGGGGATTGCAACCCCATAGGAAGAACAACAATATCCAGACCCTCAGAGTTCCCAGGGACTAAACCACCAACCAAAGTGTACACACATGAGGGGGGAAACATTGCTCCAGCTGCATATGTAGCAGAGAATTGCCTTATCTGGCATCAATGGAAGGAGAGGCTCTTGGTTCTGTGGAGGCTAATACCCCAGTATAGGGGGGTGCTAGGGCAGTGAGGTGGGAGTTGATGGGTTGGGGAGCACCCTCATACAGGAAAGGGGAAGGAGGGCTTGGATAGAGGGATTGCAAAGGGGAAACCAGGAAGGGGAACAACATTTGAGATGTAAATAAATAAAATAACTTAAAAATAAAACATAGTAAAAACAACTCTTAAAAATAGAACTTCTGGGGGAATCATCATCCCTGACCTCAAGCCATATTACAGAACAACAGTGATCAAAAATCCTGCATGGTATTGATGCAGAAACAGACTGGTTGGTCAATGGCATAGAATTGAAATCCCAGAAATAAAACCACACTTATGGTCACTAGATCTTTTACACAGAAGCCAAAAATATACAATGGAAAAAAAGAAAGTATCTTCAATAAATAGTGCTGGTCTAACTGGCAGTCTCTATGTAGAAAAATGAAAATAGATCCATATTTGTTGCCCTGTACAAAGCTCAAATCCAAGTGGATCAAGGACTTCAACATAAAACAAGATAAACTTAATCTAATAGAAGAGAAAGTGGGAAAGAGCCTCAAACTCATTAATGTAATTGTTTGTACACTAGTATAAGAATATAGTTATTAAATGAGGAATTTTGTATTATAACCAATCTGCAGTATCACTCAAGGCCATCTATAGCATTTCACTGTACTCCATGCATATTGGGCCTTCCTCTACTTCTCAAATAATCCAGTTTTATTCGTATTCTAGGACTTTTTAGGCTCTAGTCTTTCAGATTAATGAGGTGTACCCATATTCTTAAAAAAGAGTGACATTCTTGCCATCACTAAAACAAAATGTTTAAAAAGAATATGTGGATACCACATTCAATATGTCACACTATTGTGTGTGAACTTTTTCCTGCTTCATGCATTAAACTGTAATGATGATCTTGATTGTTATCCTAAAATATCTATCAAATTTCACTCCTTTGGTCACTCTTTGATGGAACCATCCAATAGTGCATTTCATCTATTTACACCTTCTAGTTACTGCAGGTACCCAGGATTCGCAGAATGTTTTTTATTTTGAATGAACAAATTAGTAAAATAAAATAAATATTAATTCTAAACTTGTCTTTGAAAATTTGTTTTTAATTCAAGAAATTTATGAAAAGAAGGTACTATTGATACTAAAAATAGATGTACATTAAACAAAAAACAGGTATTTTATATAAGCAATCTTAATTCTCTTCCCCTTAAAATGTCTCTGCCTTTCCACAGGCATGATCAATGCAAGTATTGTTTTATATTTTTATTTTGGATTGTGATGTGGAACTAATTTTTAAAGGAAAAAATGGATGCATTTGTCCTCACAAACAAAAATCTCTTAAATGTTCAAAAATGATTCTACACTTTAGAATTTAAAAAAAGAAATAGTAGATAGATTTAAAAGTTTATGTTCACATAGAGTTTTATATAGAGTCTTTTATACTAGAAATATAAATGTTATGTGGTCATGTTCACATGTGATAGAGAAAATCAGGTAGAGTAAAGATCAAACTGTCTTTCCAAAGTCAAAACAATAATGCACATCTCTCAAAACATCAAACACATCTCTCAAAAACACAAAGAAGCCAAAATAATAATGGTATATCAGAGTTTATGAGAAAGTTACTATGTATGATTAGAACAGAGCCTTAATCACCAAACTTTATGCACCATACAAACCAACTCTTTCATGCAAGTCTGAAATTCTAGTTTGGAGGTCTGGTTTTGCCTTAAATGCATCTTATACTGACTTGAACCTTGGTGTCTTAGAGACTCCCAGTACTTTGTTTTATCGATTCATTCATTTATTGAATTTTGATGCTGAACATCAGTCAGATTCCAAATACATCTGTGTAGTCAGATAGTCAGTACAATAAATAAATAAATAAATAAATAAATAAATAAATAAATAAAAGCAGGCTCTTCCTTGCTCTTTAGAATATTGTAGTGACGAGTAGAAGAGTAAATGTCCCAGGACTTCCCATAGATTAGATCCATGAAGAACGATGTAAGACTCCAAAGAAGTACAATCTCTATGTGTTTGCCAAAATTATTAGAGTCTCTCATTGTCAAGGAGAACACTTGGAGTCTATACCTTAAATTACCACTTTGCAGAGGAATGAATGCTGAGGCTTTGTAGATATTTACTCAACTATCTAGGAAGAACTTTCAGAGGTAGCATAAACTGCTGGGAGAAAATGAGCCATGAGGGTTTTTATATTTATGGATAACATTGTCAAAATCTTGTACAAACAGCAAAAATGAAAAAGTATATTCACTTGATTCCCACTTGGTACTCGAATTCTTGTTTGACATTGAAATACTGATTCATTGCTTCTCAAAATGAAATCATATCCCAGAGTAATGTGTGCTGATTTTGTATTATGCAACTTCACTGAATTCATTCACTCTAGCAAGTTTTTGCTGGTACTTATGTAAAATCATAGCTACAGTCAGAGACAAGGTTCCTTGTTCTCTGAATTAGATGTTACATAATTAAAAAATATTACAGACAATATACTACTATATAGAAAAGTCTCAATAAAATGCCAATTTAAATCATGTAGCTGGGTAAGGCACGGTGGTATACACATGTAACCCTAGGAATCAAGATCCTTAAGCAGAAAAGTCTAGCCTTTAAGACAAGACTACACCATAACTAACTCTGTGTCAGACAATAAATAAATAAATAAATAAATAAATAAATAAATAAATAAATGAAATGTAGCAGGGTGATGAAGTAGAAAATTGCATTTTAAATTTGGCATTAAATAGCCTCTTAATTATTTCATTATAGCCAAAATATAAAACAAGTATATTCCCACAATACACATTCTCTAAATTGAGGATTGTATGTGTCATTTATTTTACTGAAATACTAAGCTATATCAATCAAATTTCCCCCACATGGAAACAAAGTTATTCCCAAGTGAAATATTAAATTCTTCCCAATTTCTAATTTTTAAGAGGAAATATTTCCATGGGGATTGTCCTCACACATATTTTTGAATGAATGAGCCAAAGAATAGAATTACAGAATAGAAAAACTTGAAACGTATTATGCAGCAGTCTGGCACACAGTTGACATTTAAGAAACGTTTATTGTCCTATATACAGATGCTCTTTAGCTTATGAGAGAGTCATTTCCTGACAGAAGTAAAAATAACATCAACCCAGAAGCAGCCGATACACCTAATATAGTAGCTTAGCAACACAGAACAGGATGTAGTGATGTTCTCTGCACATCTGACTGCAGAGCCAAAGAGGAGATGGGACTTAATGCTACTGTCCAGCAACTCAACAAATCATCATAAGACATAACTTTTTAGAAATCCAAGCAAATATGAAAATTCAAACTTTGAAGCACAGCATCTCTGGAGTGTTCATCTTTTATACCGTATTAAAGTTGAGATATTGTAAGTCAAAGCATAATACGGTGAAAAACATTTGTATCCTTCCAACAAGAATTGAGTCTCAGGTTTACATAACTTAGCCCATAACGAGTTCGGGTTCCAATAGGTTAATGATTTAACATGTGGGCATGAAAGATGTATATGCAACAGAAACATAGGCATATGCAACTATTTGTTATCATTTAAAAGTATGTCACCTCTTCTTGTATATCTGCAATTTGTTCTTCCATTTCATCAACCAACAAGCAACAAACTTCCCATTTTTTTTTCTGCCAAGTACATTATTGTACAGGTCACATATTATAGATAACACACAGACAGACAGAAACATACACAGAGAGACACACAGAGACAAACACACACACACACACACCAGGGGCAGACATAAGGATGGACATCAGCAGAGTTCATGTGTATTACATGTAGCTCCTTTAACCTTCTGAACAATCCTACTCCTAACTAACTGCATCTCCTCAGGTATTTATGTTGTGTATATAACTTAGCCTTCTCACTTCTAGTTTCTTTAGTTCTGGGAATTTCTCCTTCTTATATGCAGATCAGAATAGCATGAGAATTGTACCTCCTTGGACTAATTTTTAACATTTTAAAGCATGGTCTGAAACAATATCAAGGACATACGATGATAAGAGCTTTGTTTGTGATTCGGAAACCAAACACCACTATCTGCCATATCTTCACATCCTCTAGAAAAGATAAAAAGTAATTAAAATGACAAACAAATGCTTTCTATCCACTCTTCTTCTGAATGAAAGGATGTCCTCTGGGAAATAAAACAAGAAGGGTCAATTTGAGCTTTAGTAAAGTTTCTTTTATGAATGTAGATGCCCTTTGATTTGGAGCATAGAGGTTCAGAATTGAGAGTTCATGTTAGTAGATCATAGCTTCGATGAATATGAAGTGTCCCTCCTTATCTTTTTTGATCACTTTAGGGTGAAAGTCGATTTTATTCAATATTAGAATGGCTACTCCAGCTTTTTTCTTGGGACCATTGACTTGGAGATTTGTTTTCCAGCATTTTATTCTAAGGTAGTATCTGTCTTTGTCACTGAGGTGGGTTTCCTGTATGCAACAAAATGTTGGGTCCTGTTTACATACCCAATCTGATAGTCTATATCTTTTTATTGTGGAATTGAGTCCATTGATATTAATAGATATTAAGGAAAAGTAATTGTTGTTTCCTGTTATTTTTATTCTTAGAGTTAGAATTCCATTCATGTGGCTATCATCTTTTAGTTTTGTTGGAAGATTACATTTTTGCTTTTTCAGAGCTGTAGTTCCCCTCCTTGTGTCCATTTATTACCATTAGAAGGGCTGGATTTGTGGAAATATATTGTGTGAATTTGGTTTTGTCATGGAATACTTTGGTTCCTCCATCTGTGGTGATTGAGAGTTTTGCTGGGTATAGTAGTCTGGGCTAGCATTAGTGTTCTCTTAGGGTCTGTATGACATCTGCCCATGATCTTCTAGCTTTCATAGTCTGTGGTGAGAAGTCTGGTATAATTTTAATAGGCCTGCCTTTATATGTTTCTTGACATTTTCCCCCTTATTGCTTTTAGTATTCTTTCTTCATTTTGTGCATTTGATGTTTTGACTATTATGTGGCGGAGGAATTTCTTTTCTGGTCCAGTCTATTTGGAGTTCTATAGGCTTCTTGTATGTTTATGGGTATCTCTACCTTTAGGTTAGGGAAATTTTCTTCTATAATTTTGTTGAAGATATTTACTGGCCCTCTAAGTTGGAGGTCTTCACTCTCTTCTATATCTATTATCCTTAGGTTTGGTCTTCTCATTGTGTCCTGGATTTCCTGGATGTTTTGGGTTAGGATCATTTTGAATTTTGCATTTTCTTTGACTGTTGTGTCAATATTTTCTATGGTATCTTCTGCCCCTGAGATTCTCTCTTCTATCTCTTGTATTCTGTTAGTGACGCTTGCATCTATGTTTCCTAACTTCTTTCCTAAGATTTCTAACTCCAGAGTTGTCCTGGAGCTAGAATCTAACTCCAGTTAGAATTCTAACTCCAGAGTTAGGTCCTGGGTGGTTTTACTCAATTCCTTCATCTGTTTGTGCTTTCCTGTAATTCCTTAAGGGATTTTTTGTGTTTTCTCTTTAAGGGCTTCTACTTGTTTACTTGTGATCTCCTTTAATTCTTTAAGAGATTTTTTGTTTGTTTCTTCTTTAAGGGTTTGTACCTCTTTACCTGTGTTCTCCTGAATTTCTTTAAGGGAGTTATTCATATCCTTCTTAAATTCCTCTAGCACCATTGTGAGATATAATTTTAGATCTCAATCTTGCTTTTCTGGTGTTTTTAGATATCCAGGACTTGCTGTGGAGGGAGTACTAGGTTCTGATGAAGCCAAGTAGTCTTGGTTTCTGTTGGTAGTATTCTTGTGTTTGCCTTTAGACATCTGTTGATCTCTGGTGTTAGATGTCCTTGCTGTCTCTGATTAGAGCTTGTTCTTCCTGTGGGTCTGTAAGCCTGTATCAGCACTTCTGGGACATCAGCTTTCCTCTGGTAAAACCTGGGCACAGATAGCTGTGGATCTGTTGTCCGTCCTGAGTCCTGGGGTCAGAGCATACCCTAGAGTCATGATCTCCACTTGGGGGAAAAGTACAGAGAGGGCTGTGGATCTGTTGTCCCTCCTAGATGTGGTCTAGGGTAGAAAGGATCCTGACCAGGCTGCCCTGCTACTTGTGAGGCCTATGTCTCCTGTTTGGTCCAACCTTAGAATGTCACCATAGAGAAAATGGCAGATCTCACCTGAGTCCCTGTGTTAGAGCACTCCCTGAAGGCAAGCTCTCTGTTTACAGGGAAGAGGCAGAGAGGGCTGTGAATCCACCACCGTCACTCCTAGGTGTAGATGGAGGTTGAGAGGATCCTGTCCTGGCTGCCCTGCCACTTGTGAAAGCAAGATTTTGAGTTTTGAAAACTTGTTAGCATAATATGAGCAGGTATTGGACTTTTCACCCTTCTTTTCTATCTTTAGCTGCATCCAAAGTATCCAGTAATCCCTGAAACATCCCTGTGCAACCAAGTGCACACTCACAATTCTAGTCAAACCTCCACATTTAGACATATAATTTCTCTTTGAAAATACAATTTGACAATGAAGGAGCTACAGAAAGGACCCAAGGAACTGAAAGGTTTGCAGTCCCTTAGGAGTAACAACAACATGAACTAAACAGTACCCCCAGAGCTCCCAGGTACTAAACCACCAACCAAAGAGTACACATGGTGGGACTCATGGCTCCAGCTGCATATGTAGCAGAGGATGGCCTAGTCAGTCAGTCATCAGTGGGAGGAGAGGCCCTTGGTCCTGTGAAGGCTCTATGCCCCAGTGTAGAATGCCACGGCCAGAAAGTGGGAGAGGGTGGTGAGTAGGGGGAGTGGGGAGGGAATAGCTTTTTGTTGTTGTTGTTTTTTTGTTTTTTGGGTTTTTTTTTTTTTTTTGGAAGCGAAAGTAGGAAAGAGTATATCATTTGAAAAGTAAATAAAGAAAATATCTAAAAAAGAAAGAAAATACAATTTGAGCACATAAGTAACACAAATTACAGAATGAATATGAGGCATGGCACCTTTAGTCTGGTATCTGATGAACGATCCTGAATATGTCTCCATGTAGAATATGACACAAGTATTCTTTCCTATACTCCAAGGAACTTGGACAGTGAGGGGGTGAGGAGATTACATTTGTATACTCAAATATAGAAATAAATAATCACACTCAGATATTTGAATTTAAATTCAAATATATTGAAATTAAGTATTAGTTAAGTGTCATTAAACACTATTGGTTCCATTGGTACTAGATCTATGTCAGATGTTCAACACAACAGAGGTCAGTCAATGGGTGAAGCAAAGTTAGAATTTCTGGAGCCCTGTAGAACATTCCTCTGGATGTTGTTAAAGAGAAAAATATCAGTATCCTGTTTTGACGTGAACATTACTAAGCCATATATGCTTAATTAAACTAAAATCTCCTCTATAGAAATTATTTGGGACATGTTAGCACACAGTTATTGAGAACAATAGGTGACAAATCTGTTAGGATGTAAAAATGATTGGAACAAATTATTCAGCATTAGAATTTGGCCTTTATAGGAAATATTGGATAATCCATCATATCATATGTAATGATCTTAGATGAATAACAAACAGCCAAAAAGGCAATTTAGTTAAATAATGCACAGAGTAGCTATCAGGTGCTCAGAAATCCCATAGGCTTAGTAAGCCAATTAGAAGGATAGTATTTTAATAAAAGAATGGAACAGATTAGGAGCAACTGACTGGGATAAATGGAGCAGAATTCAGGAATGATTAAAAGATCTCCTTCTGCATAGCTGCAGAATGGTTTTAGAGTTCATTTCAGTCTTAATTTATAGTTATAGAATTAAAAGGTACCAAGTTTATTGTCTTAAGACTAATGGGGGGGTTCCTTCTGGTCTGTGCTGTTCTACCTTGGGCACAAACTCAGAGGCCAGCCCCATAGACACCAGAGGAGGCTCTACTCCCTGGTGTTCTAGCACTCCCAGAATCTTAGGATCAACAATCAGTAGAACACAACATCTGTTCCAATACCACAGGGAGTCACTGGGACCAGCAGGAACCCATCCTGACCAGTGGATACAGTTCTTTCCAGTCTGTGCCAGTCTACCTTGGACACAAACTTAGTAGCCATTCCCATAGTCCCTAGGGGAGGCTCCACTTCCAGGCACTCTAGCAAGCCCAGGATCTTAAGATCAGTGGTGAGGAGAACACAATGTCTGTTCCAACACCAACAGTAGTAACTGGGACCAGCAGGATCCAGGGACCCAGGAACCCTGCCTGACCAGTGTCTCAGGTTCCTTCCAGTCTGCACTGGTCTACCTTGGCCATGAACTCAGCAGCCCCCATTGGAGGCTCCACTCCCAGTTGCTCTAGCAGGACCAGGAACTTAGGATTCCAGGATCCCAGGAGCTTGGTGATACCAGCGTCTCACAGGCATCTGGATTCCCAGGAACTCTGACACACCCAGAATCTCAGGATCACAGTCCCCTAAAATCAGAGAGATGGCTGGACTCTGAGGAGTTCTGACTCAACAAGGGCAATGGGAAGCGCAGGCTCCAGTCGGGTATAGCAAGGGCCAGGAGCTAATCAGATGGCAGGAGGCAAGCATAAGAACAGAAGCAACAGAAACCAAGGTTACTTGGCATTATCAGAATTCAATTCTCCCCCCATAAGCAAGTCCTGGATACACCATCACAATGGAAAACCAAGATTCAGATCTAAAGACACTTCTCATGATGATAATGGAGGACTTTAAGAAGGACATAAATAACTCCCTTAAAGAAATACAGGAAAATGCAGGTAAACAGATAGAAGCACTTAAAGAGGAAACACAAAAATCCCTTAAAGAATTAAAGGAAAACACAATTAAACAGGGAAAGGAAATGAACAAAACCATCCAGAATCTAAAAATGGAAAGAGAAACAATAAAGAAATCACAAAAGGAGACAACCCTGGAATTAGAAAACCTAGGAAAGAGATCAGGAGTCATAGATGCAAGCATCACCTACAGGATACAAGAGATAGAAGAGAGAATCTCAGGTGCAGAAGATACGATAGAAAACATTGACACAACAGTCAAAGTAAATACAAAATACAAAAAGCTTCTAATCCAAAACATCCAAGAAATCCAGGACACAATGAGAAAACCAAAGCTAAGGATAAAAGTATAGAAAAGATTGAAGATTCCCAACTTAAAGGGCTAGTAAATATCATTCAACAAAATTATAGAAGAAAACGTCCCTAGCCAAAAGAAAGAGATGCCCATGAACATACAAGAAGCCTAGAGAACTCCAAATTAGACTGGACCAGAAAAGAAATTCCTACTGTCAATAATAATTGAAACACCAAATTCATTAAACAAAGAAAGAATATTAAAAGCAATAAGGGGAAAAGGACAAGTAACTTGTAAAGGCAGGCCTATCACAGTTACACCAGACTGCTCACCAGAGACTATGAAAGCCAGAAGATCCTGGGCAGATGTGATACAGACCCTAAGAAAACAGAAATGCCAGCCCAGACTACTATACCCAGTAAAACTCTCAATTACCATAGACAGAGGAAACAAGATATTCCACAACAAAACCAAATTTACACAATATCTTTCCACAAATCCAGCCCTACAAAGGACAATAGATGAAAAACACCAACACAAGGAGATTAACTATACCCTAGAAAAAGCAAGAAAGTAATCTTTCAACAAATCCAAAAGAAGATAGGCACACAAATATAATACCACTTCTAACAACAAAAGTAACAATCACTTTTCCTTAATATCTCTTAACATCAATGGAAACAATTCTACAATAAAAAGACATAAACTAACAGACTGGATATGTAAACAGGATCCAGCATTTTGCTGCATACAAGAAATGCACCTCAGTGACAAAGACAGACACTACCTCAGAGTAAAGGACTAGAAAACAATTTTCCAAGAAAACAGTCCCAAGAAACAAGCTGGAGTAGCCATTCTAATATCAAATAAAATCAATTTTCAACCAAAAGTTATCAAAAAGGATAAGGAAGGACACTTCATACTGACCAAAGAAAAAAATCTACCAAGATGAACTCTCCATTTTGAATATCTATGCTCTAAATGCAAGGGCACTCACATTCATAAAAAAACTTTACTAAAGCTCAAAGCACACATTGTATCTCACAAAATAATAGTGGGAGAATTTAACACCCCACTCTCAGCAATGAACAGATCATGGAAACAGAAACTAAACAGAGACACAGAGAAACTCACAAAAGTTATGAACCAAATGGATCTAACAGATATTTATAGAACACTTCATCCTAAAGCAAAAGAATATACTTTCTTCTCAGGACCTCATGGTACCTTCTCCAAAATTGACCATATAATTAGCCACAAAAGAAGCCTCAACAGATACAAGAAGATTGAAATAATCCCATGTACCCTATCAGATCACCACAGATTAATTCTGGTCTTAAATTTTAAAAAAAGAAGCAATGGAAAATATATATTATGCACATGGAAACTGAACAATGTTTTACTCAATGATAACTTGCTCAGGGGAGAAATAAAGAAAAAAATTAAAGACTTTTTAGAATTTAATGAAAATGAAGACATGTCATACCAAAACCTATGGAACACAATGAACGCTGTGCTAAGAGGAAAACTCATAGCTCTATGTGCCTCCAAAAGAAACTTGAGAGAGCTTACACTAGCATCTTGAAAGCACACCAGAAAGCTCTAGAAGAAAAAGAAGCAAATACACTGAAGAGGAGTAGATAGTAGGAAATAATCAAATTAAAGACTGAAATCAACCAACTGGAAACAGAAAGAACTAAACAAAGAATCAAGAAAACCAGTAGCTGTTTCATTGAGAAAATCAAAAAGATGGATAAAACCATTAGCCAGACTAACTAGAGGGCACAGAGACAGTATCCAAATTAATAAAATCAGAAATGAAAAGGGAGACATAACAATGGAAAATGTGGAAATTCAAATAAATCATCAGATCCTACTACAGAAGTTTATACTAAACTAAATTGGAAAATCTGGAAGAAATGGACAATTTTCTAGACACATACAAGGTGCCAAAGTTAAAACAGGATCAGATAAACCATTTAAACAGTCCCCAAGCCTCTAAAGAATTAGAAGCAGTCATTAATACTCTCCCAACCAAAAAAAGCCCAGGACCAGATGGGTTCATTGGAGAATTCTATCATACCTTTAAAGAAGTCCTAGTACCAATACCCTTCAAACTATTCCACAAAATCAAAATAGAAAGTACACTATCCAATTCATATTTTGAAGCCACACTTATGCTTATACCTAAACAACACAAAGACCAAACAAAGAAAGAGAACTTCTGACCAATCTCCCTTATGAACACTGATGCAAAAGTACTCAATAAAATTCTTGCCAATGGAATCCAAGAACACATCAAAAACAATCATTCACCACAATCCAGAAGACTTCATCCCATGGATGCAGGGATGGTTCAATATACAGAAATCCATCAACATAATCCACTACATAAACAAACTCAAAGATAAAAAACACATGAATCATTTCATAAGATGCTGAAAAAGCATTTGACAAAATTCAGCAGCCCAAAGCTAGGCAGTGCTGGCACACACCTTTAATCCTAGCACTTGGGGGGCAGAGGCAGGCAGAATTCTGAATTGGAGGCCAGCCTGGTCTACAGAGTAAGTTTCAGGACAGCCAGAGCTTTACAGAGAAAAAAAAATCATCATCCCTTCATGTTAAAAGTCTTGGAAATTCAAGGCCCAAACCTAAACACAGTAAAAGCAATATTCAGCAAACTAGCAGCCAACATCAAACTGAATGGAGAGAAACTTGAAGCAATCCCACTAAAATCAGGGACTAGATAAGGCTGTGCACTCTCTCCCTATCTATTCAACATACTACTTGAATTTCTATTGAGAGCAATTAGACAACAAAAGAAGGTCAAAGGGATAAAAAATTGAAAAGGAAGAAGTCAAAATATCATTATTTGCAGATGATATGACAGTATACTTAAATGACCCCAAACATTCCACCACAGAACTCCTAAAGCTGATAAACAACTTCAGCAAAGTGGCTGGATATAAAATTAACTCAAACTAATCTTCCTCTACTAAAATGATAAACAGACTGAGAACGAAATTAGGGAAATAACACCCTTCACAGTAACCACAAATATTATTACATACCTTGGTGTGACTATATCCAAGCAAGTGAAACATCTATATGATAAGAACTTCAAGTCTATGAAGAAAGAAATCGAAGATCTCAGAAGATCGAACGATCTCCCATGCTCATGGACTGGCAGGATTAATATATTAAAAAATGGCCATCTTGCCAAAAGCTATCTACAATTTAACGCAATCCCCATCAAAATTCCAACTCAATTCTTTACAGAGTTAGAAAGAGCAATTTGCAAATTCATTTCAAATAACAAAAAACCCAGGATAGTGAAAACTATTCTCAACAATAAAAGAACTTCTGCGGGAAATCACCATCCCTGACCACAAGCTGTATTACAGAGCAGTAGTGATAACAACTGCATGGTATTGGTACAAAGACAGGCAGGTAGATCAATGCAATAGAATTGGAGACCCAGAAATGAATCCACACACATATGGTCACTTGATCTTTGACAAAGGAGCTAAAACAATCCCTTAGATAAAAGACAGCATTTTCAACAAATGGTGCTGGTTCAACTGGTGGTCAGCATTAAGAAGAATGCAAATCGACCCATTCTTATCTCCTTGTACAAAGCTCAAGTCCAAGTGGATCAAGGACCTCCACATAAAACCAGATATACTGAAACTTATAGAGGAGAAAGTGGGGAAGAACCTAGAACATATGTGCAGAGGGGAAAAGTTCCTGAATGGAATATCAATGGCTTGTGCTTTAAGATCAAGAATCGACAAATGGGACCTCATAAAATTGCAAAGCTTCTGTAAGGCAAAAGACACTATCAATAAGACAAAAAGGCAACCACCAGATTGGGAAAAGATCTTTATCAACCCTACATTCTTTAGAGGGCTAATATCCAATATATACAAAGAATTCAAGAAGCTAGACTCCAGAGAACCGATACCCCTATTTAAGAAATGGGGTACAGAGCTAAACAAAGAATTTTCAACTGAGGAATACAGAATGAAGCACCTAAAGAAATGTTCAACATCTTTAGTCATCAGGGAAATGCAAATCAAAACAACCCTGAGATTACACCTCACAGCAGTCAGAATGGTTAAAATAAAAAACTCAGGTGATAGCAGATGCTGAGGAAGATGTGGAGAAAGAAAGAGGAACACTCCTCCACTGCTGGTGAGAATGCAAGCTTTTACAACCCCCCTCTGGAAATCAGTTTGGCAGCGGTTCCTCAGAAAACTGGACACATTATTACCTGAGAACCCAGCTACAACACTCCTGAGCATATACCCAGAAGATGCTCTAACATGTAATAAGGACGCATGCTTCACTATGTTCATAGCAGCCTTATTTATAATAATACCTAGGAGCTGGAAAGAACCCAAATGTCCTTCAACAGAGGAATAGATACAGAAAAAAAGTGCATGCTGTTTGTCCTAAGGGGCTTCAAACCCTTCAGCTCCTTGGGTCCTTTCTCTAGTTCCTTCATTGGAGACCTTGTGCTCAGTCCAATGGATGGCTTTGAGTCTCTACTTCTGTATTTAGTGGGACACTGTCTGATCCTCTCAGGAGATAGCTATATCAGGCTCCTGTCAGCCAGCACTTGCTGGCATCCACAAAAATGTCTGGAATAGTACCCTCAGAGCTCCCAGGGACTAAACCACCAACCAAAAAGTACACATGATGGGACTCATGGCTCCAGGAGCATATGTATAGCAGAGGATAGCATATTTGGTCATTAATAGGAGGAGAGGCCCTTGGTCCTGTGAAGGTTCTATGCCCCAGTGTAGGGGGAATACCAGAGCCAGGAAGTGGGAGACAGTGGGTTGGTAAGCAGGGGGATGGAACAGTTTTTTTTTGTTTTGTTTTGTTTTTTGTTTTTGTTTTGTTTTGTTTTTCCGGAGGGGAACCAGAAAAGGAGATATCATTTAACATGTAAATAAAGAAAATATCTAATTTAAAAAAAAAAGTGCGTGCTGAAAGGAGCCTGATATGGCTGTCTCCACAGAGGTAGATGTTAGCAGCCAACTGACTGCAGGGTCCCTAATAGAGGAGTTAGAGAGGGAACTGAAGGAGTTGAAGGGATTTGCAACCCCATAGGAAGAACAACAATATCAACCAACCAGACCCCCAGAATTCCCAGGGACTCCATCAACAAAGGAGTACACATGGCTCCAGTTGCATATGTAGCAGAGGATGGCCTTGTTATGCACCAATGAAAGAGGGGTCCTTGGTCCTATGAAGGCAAAATAGATGCCCCAGTGATGGGAAATTGAGGGCAGGGAGGTGGGAGGTGGTGGATGGGTGGAAGGAACACCCTCATAGAAGCAGGGGGGTGGGGAGAGGGAGGGAGGATGTGATAGGGTGTTGCTGGGAGGGAGGGAAACAGGGAAAGGG
>NW_022196905.1:240399117-240403486 GCF_008632895.1 Mastomys coucha
AAAAAAAAAAAAAAAAGAAAAAGACAGTGTGTGCCTGTGCCGTTGTTGCTCTTCTCCTGTGGTAGAGACTAGACTAAAATATCTAAAACTGGAAGGAAACTCTCAACTTTCATATAAAGCTCTATGTGGATTCATGATAACTGGTTTTCCCTTGGTCATAGCTGAACTTCTTTCTTCTACAGTGACAGTGGACCCCTTTACTATCCCAGAAGGCTCTGCTGCCTTGATGTTGCAAAGATAACTCTAAGGTGTTCATTGAACTGTAAAACACTAATCTAAATCTTCCAAGCACAATATTTTTAATGTAACTGACTGCCTTCTCTGGTATCAGTGGAAGGGCAGGTGCTTGGTCCTGTGGAGGCTTGTTGCCCAGAAAAGAAGAATGCTAGAGGGGAGAGGTGGCAGTGGGTGGTTGGGTGGGGGAGCACCCTATTAGAAGCAAAGAGGAAGGGGAGGGAGTAGGGGCTTATGGAGAAGAGACAGGGAAGTCAGATAACATTTGAAATATAAACACTTACTGCTACTATTACTACTACTACTACTACTACTACTACTACTACTACTACTACTACTACTACTACTACAAGGCTTAAGGAGCCACCATTTGTACATTTCAAAATTCTGCTCAAAACTCAGTCATAGATCTACTAGAAAAACTGTATTCATCACAAGTATCAAGAAAACAAAGACTTTCTCATGTGGTTTTCACATGCAGCTATGACCTTAAGCAAAGAGATTTTCAGTATGATGTCTAAGTATATTAAAAATGTTCATCCATATATTCAAAGATCATTGTAACTTTCACCCCTAATCAAAAACAAACAAAAATACTACACAAAGGAGCAAGCAAGTATACAAACAACAACAACAAAACCCACCAACTTCATTTTACAGCAAGGAGAAACAATTGCAGAAATCCACTACTGGTGTAAACTGGAGGGAACAGCCTACCATGGGGTTCCCAGTCCAATTGATTTATCTATCATAAAATCCCATATCTAAGGGCCTCCAATACCACAGAAGAAAGGATGGAAGGACCATAAAAAGCAGAGGACCTAGGCATCTGTTGTCATATAGTGCTCTCTTAAAGAACAAACAAAACAAAGAAAACAGAGTGAATGACACCGAGTTATGTAGGGATAGGTAGTTCTGAGAAGAGAGGGTTTGATTATATGTATGTGTGTGTATATGTGTGTGTGTATATATATGTATATATATATATGTGATTTTTATATATATAATCATTTCTCATATGATATATACGAGAAAAATACCTTTTTAAATTATCAGTTATTTTTCCTCTCTCATCATTTTTCTTCTAGTAACATTTTTAACTAATATCCATTAATATTCTTTAAGTTAAAGTTATCATACTTCTGTGCTTACCTAAAGAAACCCATGCACACTCAGAACTTAAGAACATCCCAGATGACTTGGAGTGGAAAATTATTTTTTAGTAGGACACATCTTCCAAGGTAAAATGGACTTGAAATGGGTACTATTTACCATGAAATTATATAATGACTATGAAAGATTTTTAAAAGTTATCCAGAACATTCAGTTTGGACCCTTAGATTGTAATAGCTATGAGTTCATCTTTCCAAGCCAGAAAATGAATTCTGAATTCATAAATTCTTCCCCTAGGTCACTAAATCTATCCTAAAAATTGTGTAATAATGAACTAAATCAAAACATATTAGCATTAGCTTTGTCACCAAATACATGTAATTCTATTCAATAGCAATTATAATGAATTTTCATATTAAAAAAATCTGTGATTTTTCTAGTGCTAAGAAATTGTTGCAGTTATTGTGGAAGTTTAATTGTTAGACACCTAAACACACTTAAATAAAGCATTTTATCACTATATATAAACAATATATTGATATAGAATTTAATTTTATGGATTAGGCTAGGTAGAAATTTTTTCTTCCATGAATCGAGTTATGTGAATTTATTACAGAGTGAGTTCCCAGATTCAGAATCTTCTTTACTCATGTTCTGTATAATTGGCATTCAAGTCAAATGGCACTTTCTGTTTCTGTGTATAAACAGAAAGGAAAAGAATACTATTATTATCTTTCTAAACATACACACTGAACTTAAGTTACCTCAGTTCTATATTCTGTAAGTGAATCTCTCTGTAACCCTTATAGGATTTTTGCTAAAGGAAGTATTTCTTTCAAATTTTATTCTTATTCAAAATAATCCATGTAATTAAGCCTATACTCTATTACCTTCTTCATTTTATGCACTATTAGATTTATTTTTATTTTTATGGTGATGGTTAGATATAAAAAGTTTAATGAAAGTAATTTCCAGTGTCTCCATCTCTTCATAAACCAATAACATGGTGAATGTCATTGCATGACTATTGATAAGAACAATTCTGCAGGAGGAAGGAGAGGTTGTGAGAACTAGAGATGCATTCTATATATTTGCTGCTCAGTACAGAGTGGCAGTTTGTGTCTCTCTCTTTTCTGTTGGCTCTCTAACAGCCACCAACTTTCCCCCATGTGTTTATAATGGCAAAATTGAAGTTCCATTGAGAAGAAAGAAGAGACTTCAATGGCACATGTAGTACTTACTATGTGGTTGAAGGTAAATATTTGAAGAACAAGTCAGTCACTACATTTTGAGTAATATATTGTCAAATAATCTTGATACCACACTAAATTTGAAAATTCACACAGTTTAAATTTGGGACTTTCTAGTTTCTGTGGGGATTTTTAAAATGATAAACACAAAAGAATACACTTTGATTGTCATCAGCAATAACAATTTGTATTTTAATTACTGGTAAAATCTAGAAGAAGGAGCCTAGGTTCAAGAGTGTGTAGGAATACATTTACCCACGTGGGAGTACTTAGATTTTTTTAAATTACAGTTTCAGTCAGTAAAATGATTCTTTCTCTGTCTGAAGCGAGGAAGTAGTGATGTTTTTTGTCTTATGAAATGATGGTATAGTTTAGAAGGCTCTGTTAAGCTCTCCTAGGCTCCAAATGGGGTAAATTGGGATAGAGCCAAACTAAGTCCTACTGGGGAGTGACTGACACTGTTAGGGTATTGTTTAAGCATTGAGGATTTAGTAGTAGAAAACCCACAAAAAAAATAGCCCATGTCTCAGGATAATGATCTTGTAGTACTGGTGAAATTATGAGTGGAAGAAAGAGATCTTCATTGGGTAATAACATTCCAGGATCATCAGAAAAGCAGGAAATGTGTTTTTTAGGACACTTGGCATATTGTCTTTTTTGTCCTGAAATGAAATTAACCCCAGGTTTGCTATTCAGGACTGTGGTTCCTCTTAGATAGTTGGAATTGTTCTTAATGGTAATAAATAAAACACTGAGGTATCTCAATAGTTTGGTTGTGTTTCTTTATTTTTATATTACTAACATTGATCAGATGGGGAGATCCTATCAGCAGTTCAGTACGTATGCTAGGAGACCTAAGAGCCTGGTAAGGGCACATACTGGTGGTTTCTGATCTGTGTAGATATATTTTTCATATTTTTAAAAAAATGATTTGAGAAATCATTCAACACTAAGATAGCTAGATCCACCTGTAGTACGTACAATAAGCTAATTTCAAAGGCATAACTCTCTAGCTCTATGAACTACATGAACAAGCAGGATAAGATTTATATTGTATAAATTGAGCAAAGAATAAAATTGCAGATTAGAGTCCTTGGCTAGTGTGCACGTGACTCTTTGATATATTTCTATTACTGATATAAAATTTTTTGAGATAAAAATCTCAAATAACATCATGTAAAATGCTCCAGTAAGAAACAATTCCATGCATGTTCCTTTCATGTAGAAAGCTGGCTTCTCCTCCTACTATATGGTGTTATTCCTTCATGTATTCATGCAATAAAAACTTTTCTCACGTTGACATTTTAATAGCTTAGTAGCAGCCTTGTTTGTGATAGCCAGAAGCTAGAAACAACCCAGATGTCCCACAACAGAAGAATGGATACAGAAAATGTGGTTCATTTACACAATGGACTACTACTCAGCTATTAGGAATGAGGACATCCTGAGTTTTTCAGACAAATGGATGGAACTAGAAAATAACATCCTGACTGAGTTAACCACTCAAAAAAGTACAGAATACTCAATAAACAATCCATAGAACTTAAAAAGCTCAAGTGAGGATGCCTCAGGCTCACTTGGGAGGGAAAAGAAAACAATCACAAGTGGGGAGGGAGGGAAATCTGATCTGGTATTGGATGAGGGAAAAGGACTGAAAGCCCCGAGGGCCTTCAGAAAGAAAGGAAACACAACCTTGGAAGTAGGATTTGCTTAGTTAGAGTTACACCGAGGTATTTTATATTATTTGTAACTATTGTGAAGAGTGTTGTTTC
>NW_022196905.1:240403711-240406918 GCF_008632895.1 Mastomys coucha
TATGTTCAAATATGAGCCTTGAATTCCTGATCTTTCCAAGACTTTAATCATGAAGGGATGTTGGATTTGGTGGGGTGACCCTCTAGAGTATATCAGAGACCTAGGAGGTGAGAGACTCTCAAAAATCAAAATTTATTCAGACTAGATACCTTACAGTCGGGAGAGGGAAATTGTAGAGCATACCTCCACAGAAAGTCAGGGTATCAAATAAGGTATGTGGTTGCCATCCCAGAGTCAAAACACTGATCCATAATTGTTGCTGTCTGAAAGAGCTGCAGGTATGGAAATGGAGAGGATCCTGGAAAAAAAGAGTATCCAGGAACAGGCCCAAAGTGATATTCAACTCACTGGGCAGTCCCAAAGACTGACACTATTACTGAGGCTATGGAGCACTCACAAAAAGGGACCTATCATGACTGCCCTCCAAATGACCCAAAGAGCAACTACAAGAGGCAAATGCAGATATTTGCACCCAACCAATGGAACAGAAGCTGCTGACCCCTGTGATTGAATTATGGGAAAACGTATAGAAACTGAGGAGTAGGGTGACCCTGTAGGAGGACCAGTAGTCTCACTTAACCTGGACCCCTGAGATCTCTCAGACCTTGGACCACCAACCAGGCAGCATGCACCAGGTGATATGAGGCCGTCAAAACATATACAGCAGAGGACTTCTGGGTCTGGGTTTAGTCGGAAAAGATGAACCTAACTCTCTAGGGAATTTAGTAGTCTGGTGGGGTGGGGAATGGGAGGTGAGGATATCCTTGTGAAGAAAAGGGGGCAGGGAGGAGGTATGGGATGTGGAGCAGTTGGAAGGTGGACCTTGAGGGGAATAAAATCTGGAGATTTAAAGAAAGAGAGAAAGAAAGAAAGAAAGAAAGAAAGAAAGAAAGGAAGGAAGGAAGGAAGGAAGGAAGGAAGGAAGAAAGGAAGGAAGGAAGGAAGGAAGTTAGCTTAGGTTCTTAGAGATTTTCAAGGAATTTAAATACTGACTTGTTCCTCTTCTTCTCCCTTCTCCTCCTCTTTCCCCCTTCCTCTTCCTCTTCCTCCACCTCCTCCTCTTCTTGAGACATTTTTTCAGGTGTTTTAAATGCTGGCTTCCTTTTATGTCTAATTTCAGAATCAATAAGAAATTACTTGTGTCATTGAAGGCTCATAATGTTTAGAATTCAACAAATAAGCATATAATTGATAGTGATGGTATAAATGATGTTGATTTTTTTCTAAGTAAAAGTGTATCTTCGAATGTATAGCTAATATTTTACTCCATCACTTTATTTTAATATATGTACATGATTTTAGAAAAATTAATGCTTACATGAACATAACTATAAGATGTAAACACATCATTTCTCAATTCACCATATCAGCTTAATGGACACTTCCAACTTACTTACCTTTGAATTACCAACCACACATTCCAGAACAATGACAAAAACCAAGAACAAAAATCACATATTAATCCCATCATTTCAGTAACTTATAAAGCTTCAAGTAACTGTTTTGATGTTATAAATTCCAAGTAGATACTTGTAAGCACCAGTGGTATTTGTATCACAACAAAAATGCTCAACAAATGCAAAATGTCTAGGATCCATTCCAGTTCTACAAATTAATTCAAAACTCCTTCTACTGAAATTTTTAATACATTTTAAAGTCCCTAATGATATTATCTAGCATCCTATGAATAAAAGCTTCCCTTTATTACAAAAGAAATCGCTATGCCCAACTATTACTTATGCAATGATACCAGCAAGAATATATTTAACCAGTCCAGAGCAGACCTTGGATGCAAGCTCTGCAGCCAGTCCCACAACACCCAGAGGAAACTCCACTCCCAGGCATTCTGACACACCTAGGATCATAGGTGAGGAGGAACCAACATCTGTCCCAACATTGGGAGTAACTGGGACCAGCAGGACTAGGCACACAGGAACTCTGCCAGCCCAATGACTCCGGTTCCTTCCGGTCCGTCTGGGTTAGTGTTCTGAGCAGACCTTGGGCACAAGCTCTGCAGCCAGTCTCACAACACACAGAGAAAGCCCCACTCCCAGGTGATCTAACAAGCCCAGGATCCCAGGATCCCAGAATCCCAGGATAACAGAGACAGCTTGACTCTGAGTAGTTCTGACACAACCAGGATCACAGGAAGGTCAGGCTCCAGTCAGATTTAGCAAGGGCAGGTAGCACTAGAGTTAACCAGATGGCGTGGGACAAGTGTAAGAAAATAAACAACACAAACCAAGGTCACTTGCCATCATCAGAACACAATTCTCCCACCATAGCAAGTCCTGGACACACCATCACACCGGAAAAGCAAGATTCAGATCTAAAATCACTTATCATGAAGATGATACAGGACCTTAAGAAAGACATAAATAGCACCCTAAAAGAAATACAAGAGAACACAGGTAAAGAGCTAGAAGCTCTTAAAGAGGAAACACAAAAATTCCTTAAAGAACTACAGGAAAACACAATCAAACAGGTGAAGGAAATGAGCAAAACCATCTAGAATCTAAAAATGGAAATAGAAACAATAAAGAAATCAGAAAGAGAGACAACTCTGGAGATACAAAACCTAGGAAATAAATCAGGAGTCATAGATGCAAGCAACACCAACAGAATGCAAGAGATAGAAGAGAGAATCTCACGGGCAGAAGACACTTTAGAAAACATTGACACATCAGTCAAAGAAAATGAAAAAAGCAAAAAGCTCCTTACCCAAAACATCCAGGAAATCCAGGACGCAATGAGAAGACCAAACCTAAGGATAATAGGTGTAGAAGAGAGTGAAGACTCCCAATGTAATGGGCCAGTAAATATCTTCAACAAAATTATAGAAGAAAACTTCCTTAACCTAAAGAAAGAGATTCCCATGAACATACGCGAAGCCTAAAGAACACCAAATAGACTGGACCAGAAAAGAAATTCCTCCTGTCACATAATAATAAAACACCAAATGCACTAAGCAAAGAAAGAATTTTAAAAGCAGTAAGGGAAAAAAGGCAAGTAACACATAAAGGCAGGCCTATCAGAATTATGGCAGATTTCTCACCAGAGACTATGAAAGCTAGAAGATCCTGGACAGATGTCATACAGACCCTACAAGAACACAAATGCCAGCCCAGGATAGTATACTCAACAAAACTCTCAATTATCATAGATGGAGAAAACAAGATATTCCATGACAAAACAAAATTTACACAA
>NW_022196905.1:240408294-240409082 GCF_008632895.1 Mastomys coucha
GTAGACGAGCATCTACATAAGACTGTTAAATTGATTGTTGTTTTATATCAAACAGCTTTTATAATACTTATTTTAATTGTTATAATATTTTATAAATTTTAAGAAATATGACAAAAAAGATATTGTAGGTATTGAAGGGGGTCTCTGGGAGGAGCAGTGGTACAAAAGGAAAACAAGAATGTGATTCAATTCTATTTAATTAAAATATATTTTTAAATGTTAACAAATTCAGAAAAATTGAAATCATGTAACTTTTCTCATCATAATGCAATAAAACTTTTTTTAAAAAAAGAATATATTTAACCATGTTTACCACGGAAATCCATTTTTGCTTTGTCTCCCAACTCCACTGTGAGATGCTTTACCATTTTTGTTGCCAGTAGTTCCTTTCTACTTGTTCTGCATCAGGAAGTGTTCTTGGTGACTTATTTAGATCAACGTGGTGAAACCCACTCAGCCACTCTGATGCTATGATGTCAATTTCATAACCTGAAGAACTGCCCTTCACTGAATTTTAATTTCAACTTAAATGTAATGCTCTCCATGGCTCAAGAGGAAACTAACGTACAAGTCATAAAGTCAGGGTCTGCTGCTGCTTTCTACTTCTCTAAGAAGTCAGACAAAAGCAACTACTACATGGGAGTATTATGAACCTTATCAAAAACTGCCTTTGTATGTGCTAACTGAAAGTATCAGTTACTTTGCTTTCATTGGGTATCTTCTGTTGTGGATATAAGTGACCTGCCTTTGTTAATAAAGAATTATGTGTGTGTGTGGGGGGGGGGGGG
>NW_022196905.1:240409097-240409529 GCF_008632895.1 Mastomys coucha
TGTTTGTGTGGGTGTGTGTTATATATTTCTTGGTGTGTGCAAAAATGCATGTGGTCGCCAGAATTCCACTTCATGTGTCTACCCCAATTACTCTCCATCAATATTTTGTGAGACAGTCACTCACTGAACCTGGAACTTGTTAATTCTTCCTGGTTAGCTGGGTGGGAATGAGCAATAAGGATCTGTCAGTCTCTCTCCTCAATAAGTGGCCCCCAACTCATGCACACATTACTATGGTTACAAATATGTGGTACGTGCCTACAGCCTATATCAGTACTAGAGAAGATATATACTTAGATTCACATTCTTTCACAACAGACACTTCATCCACTAAACCACCTTTGCAACACCTGTTTTTAAATATCAGTCTGATACCATCACACACATAAATATCCAAAGTTGTATATGCTTATTTTTTCATTATCTTTTGAA
>NW_022196905.1:240409539-240455226 GCF_008632895.1 Mastomys coucha
AGGGACATTTCTGAGACTCTGTCACTCCAGAGTTATAGACAGAAAACAAATTTCCAGTGTAATTTATGAAGAGTTCACATCATAAACTTCAGGTTGCTTAACTGGCAAACTACCTTGGTATAGAACAGAACCAGTGTCCTAGTACATTAGGCAGATGCTAGCAGATTCATGCATATAGTATGCATAGATTTCAAGCTAGAGAAGAATGAGGTGGACTAGCTTGAACATTGCATTTTAAGTCATACTCAAACTCCCACTGGATACCCAAAGACCAAGAAATCAAAGACCAGATAAGTCACAGCAGTAAGACTGGCCCTAAGAAGATGAGTTTTGTCCTGATATTTGGATCACTGACTTTGACAAATATGAAAGGGAGAAAAGATGTGCTATGTACTAATGCTGTGCTAATGAAAATGCTGAGAAGAAAAGCAAATGGAAGGAGTGCTTATTTATTGCAGTTTTATGCACATATTCTGCCAGAGTGATTACTTTTGTAAAAAAAAAAAATCATACACAGCACCATCAGATATGTAAGAAATGTTTCTTAATGCCTTCCCCTTTTGGAGAGCAACTCTGTACATTATCACATTAAAGACTGAAATAAGTCCCTGCAGCAAACATATCAATGTTTAAGCAGCATTTCCTAAACTTAATTACCAACAGAGTACCATTTTCCACTAATAGCTCTTAACTTTCTATTAAATGTACTCTCTTCCTGTTTAAATTCTAGCCATCAAACTAATGCTAAAAATGTAGTAAAATTTGAGAACACTCCCAGATCTAAATTTTAAGACTTTTGCTATCCAAGCATCTAGAGCGTCTCGTCACCTAGTGTTACTGATTATCAGTTTCCACATCCATTGTATACAGGGCAGAGGTGTTCCACTTCAAACCTCTGGACCTTCTGCTTCAATGCAGATCAATCTCTGGTGGTTCCTAATCCTTTTGAACTTTAAGAGCTACTACTCGGATAACTTTATTTTTATTTTTTGTTTACAAGAAATAACTACTTTAAGTAGTTTCAGAGGCAGAAATGTCACCTGTCAAAACTCTAAAATAAATATTAGCCTTTATGCTTCTCCTCCCTCAAAGAATCCATTCTTTTACATTGGGAAACTATTTTCTTTTTTATTATTATAGATAGAGAGACTGTGGATTGACCATGACAATAAAAAGGACAGAGAGTTGACAATATGATGAACTGTACTTGGAAAGGTCAAGGATATGTGCTGACTCGCGAATAACCTTCTATAGTCATAACTAATATAGTTCACTAGCTCTCACTAGTCTTACCCTCTGATCTCTGCATTCATTGTTATTTGCGTTTACAGAATCTCAGTTCTGCAATCTTAGTACTGCGAATCAATTAAAAAAAACCCACACAATACCACAGGCAACTCTGAGCACAGAAACAGAGGATCACACAAACTCTACTTGTTTGGTGTGAAGAAATGCTGGATCCAGATTTTTACTAAACATTTCTAGGATTTCTCAGGTTCCTGAAGTTAATCAGCTGCATGTAACTAACTTTTACTCTTACAGGGAGGCAGAACTGATTATACTGCCACTTGGGAGTTGTGATTGTGAAACACCATGAACAAATTTCCAGAATCTTTCATTTTGGGAACTGCATTAGCATGGATCTCCGAGATGGTGTGGACAAGCAAATGGAAAAGGATATACATTTGTGAAGCATCAGAGCTGGCCCAAAAGTTTGATTTAAATGTCAACTTGAAACAACTTAGAATCACTTGAGAAAATAATTTGAGTTAAATAATCTTCTTTATAATATTGGATTGTGGGTTTGGTCATGGGGAATTACCTTTATTCTTAATTGATGTAGGAAGACCTATCCCAAACTGCAAGTACCATTTCTTAATCAAGAATTCCTGAATTACATGTGACAGGAGAAAGCTATATAAAGGCAAGATAACAATATTGACCATTCATTATTACCTGGTCTTGACTGTGGCTATAGTATGAGTACCAGCTGGATTTCCTGGTGTCCCCTCAATGATGAATTGTAGCCTGAAATTGTAAACAGTATAAACTCTCTTCTCCATGCTTCCTTTTTTATTGGTTATTTTATTTATTTACATTTCAAAGTTATCCCCCTTTGAAGTTTCCCCTACATAAACTCCCTATCTCTTCCACCATCCCCTTCTTCTATAATGGTGCTACCCCACCCACCCATCCACCCACTCCCACCTCAGTGCCCTCACATTCCCCTACTCTGGTGAGCCTCCACAGGACCAAGGAGCTTCCCTCCCATTTATGCCAAATAAGGCAATCCTCTGCTACATATGCAGCTGCAGTCATGGGTCTACTCTTTGTTTGTTGGTTTAATCCCTGGGAGCTTTAGGTGGTCTGGTTGATTAATGTTGTTGTTCTTCCTGTGGGGATGCAAACACCTTCAGCTCCTTTAATCCTTCCCCTAACTCCTCCATTGGGGTCTCTGTACATGTAGCCAAACATCCATGTTTCATTTTAGTAGATTAATATATCATATCAACAGTAATAAAACTGGAAGAGTTGGAGCATTTATTTTATTCTGTCCTTATACAACCCCAGCTCCTTATTAGCTAAGAATTATTATTAATTCATTATCTGAATGAGGAGGAGGAACATATCAGCTCCATTTGGATATTGTGGAAGTAAAGCCTAAGCTCTAGGTATGAGGTGAAAGTGGTTTCTAATGCTAGTGTAAGTGTTTGCCTCTAGATATTTGAACTGGATCCTTAATCCTTCATGAAGTTTAGTATTAAGAAAGCTCGAGTACATACTGGTAAGTAGATATTAGCTCAAAGGTTAAGAATACCTATGGTACATACAACTCACAGAGCATATGAAGCCTAACAAGAAGGAAGGCCAAAGTGTGGATGCCTTAATGCCACTTAGAAGGGGGAACAAAATAATCATGGGACATAGAGGGAGTTAGGGACCTGGGTGATGGATGGAGGGGAGGGGAAGATCAATATGGAAAGAAGACAGACAAGAACTCTAGAAGCTCAGGAAAATAAATAGAAATATGTAACAGTGGGTGGTAGGGAATGAGGGGAACCATTCTGCCCCACCTTGGGATCCTTCCCATCTGTAGGCACCAAACTCCATTATTGCTGTTGCCAAGAAGAATTTGCAGACAGAACCCTGGTACAGCTCTCCCCTCTGAGAGGCTCTGCCAATGCATGACTAAGACAGATGCAGATACAGCCAACCATTGGACTGATCCAAGGGACCCCAATGAAAAAGTTAGGGGAAGGACTGAAGAAACTGAATGAGATTGCAACCCCATAGGAAGAATAACAGCATCAACTAACCAGAACCTTCAGAGCTCCCAGGGACTAAACCACCAACTCAAGAGTATACCTGAGTCAGTCCATGGCTCCTGCTACACATGTAGCAGAGGACTGCCTTATTTGGCATCAATGGGAGGGGAGATGTTTGGTCCTGTGGAGGCTTGTTGGCACAGAAAATGGGGATGCTAGAGCAGTGAGGAAAGAGTGAGTAGGCAGGTGGGTGAGGGAAAATCCTCTTAGAGGCAAAAGGAAGAGAGATGGGGTAGGGGTTTTACAGAAGGGAGACTGGAAAGGGGACAACATTTGAAATATAAATAAATAAAATTAATAATAATAATTAATAGTGATAAAAATCTCAAAAACCTCATAAACCCATCTTTCTCAACTTGCAATCAAATAATCATAGTCAATATTTCTATACATAGATTAAATGAAATAAATAATCTCTTTTTGGAATGAAATAACTCAGTCTTAAGAATGTTAAATTCCATAACACTATCTCTCTGCTGAATGGAACAAATGTCATCATAAAATATAGGTTCTGCTTTCTCTGGAAGAATCTATGCCAAATCATGCTTCTCCTGATCCTCCTATGGCTTCATTTATTATAGCATAGGTTTAATACACTCATCTCAGAAAAATATTAAACAGGCCAAAGTTATTTTACTTATTTGGTAGCTGATAACGATATCAAAATAAATCATAACTTTAATTCCATCTTTAATTACCCATATCTTTAAATATTATAAATTAGAAAATGTGACAAAATTATTTAAAAGGTATTAATAGGGATCACATTAGCCTTAACTGTCTTCTCTGTTTCTGAGAGTTGGCTCGTAAGAGAAAAGATGACCTGGGCTGCTATTTGACAAGAGCAGGTGGGTTGTAGTTGAATTGAGGGTAGGAGGAGGCACATAAATAACAATCTTTCAAACTTCTTTTCACGAATATTGTTTTGCGTCATCTCAATTGCACAATGAAATAAGAAAGTTCAATTTCCTCTTCATTTCCTTTTAATAAAACTTCTGTTCATTTCATTTCTGAGAGAAGATTGAATCTAAATTACTTTGACTTCCCTTGGCCTAACTTTGGAGAATGCTACCAGACATGAAAACGGAGGCTATTTTGATTACCAGCCTTAGAAATAGGAGAGGGGCAGTCTCTAGCTTCATATTTGGCTTTGGCTTCTTCTCTCTGCCATGTGGAACCTGTCCATATACGGAGAATGGTGACTGCATACTGTACAGAGCCCATTTTCCATCCTTTACTCAGGCTTTGTGATAATGACAGAATCCATAAGGAAACCTGCCTTAGGTTTTTTTCCCCTTCTATTCCATGACAGATATGTTTTCTTTCTTTTTAAATATTTTTACTACCTATCAATTTTCTACTGATATATTACATTCAGCCACAGTTTCTCCTCCCTCCTCCTCCTTTCCTAAACACTCCCTCTACTTCTGCAGTCCCCTACATCCACTCCTCCATCTCCCTTCAGAAAAGGCAGGCTTCACAGGGATCTCAAGCAAATATGGCATATCAAGTTATAAAAGAACTATGCATTGTCCCCATTATTAAGGCTGGACTAAGTGACCAAATAGAAGGAAAAAGGACCCCAAAAGTACATAAAGGGTCAAAGACAGCTCCTGCTTCCATGGTTAGGAGTCCCACATGAATACCTATAACATAAACAAAGGACATGACTAAGACCCATGCAGGCTCCCTGAATTTCAGTTCAGCGTCTGTCATACCTTATGAGTCCAGGTTAGTTGATTATGTGGGATTTCTTGTGATAACCTTGTCCCTTCGGACTCCTACAATTCTTTCTCCCCCTCTTCCACATGATTTCCTGAGACTCACTTATTGTTTGGCTATGGAACTGGCTGGCAGATATCTTTCCTCTAAACAGGAAAAATAGGTAGAGTTTTATTTGGAGAAGTAGAATTGGAATTCTATATGCTATAACGTGGTTTTGGTTTGGTGAAATATTCTGGTTTGAATTGAATTTCCATAGGTTCTTGGACTAACAACCAAAGCCTCAAAAATGTAGAAAATTACCTTATCAGGAATTAGAGGCACTTTGAATATATTTACTTAACTTTTAAGTTCATCATGGAGTAAAATATCCTTTTAACATGATTGATGTCCTCATGAAGAGAAATATCTATAAAGATATACCAGCCAGGAAAATGTCATGCATATTTGTAGTTATTCTACTATGAGTTAAGAAACTCATAGTATTCATCTTTATTCATATGAACACATCAACATTTTATATCTCATATGGTTGAATGTCAAATTCCCTATGAATACAAGAGTTTACATGTGGTGCAGAATGTATTATTGTGTCCTTGGTCTACTGCCCTTTGCGTAGAGGAAATATTACTACTCAGCCCCAAATATTATTTAGTTCCCTATAAAGGTTTTCTATAAAAGTGTTTCTCTTCAACTGAAATTGAACTTCTGTATAAAAAGCATATAAATACATCATTTAAAATGTAATTTTTGTGTACCATCTACCACATTTCATATACTGTGCCCCAATTAAAACAGATAAATGAGATTTCCTGCCTTCCAATTGTCAGCCAGAAGACTAATAGTGAGCCTGGAGTTTTCTCCATGTTTTAAGATTTAGCACAAGAATGCAGAATGAAGGAGTACTGTCAAGGGCTAATTCTAAATTATACTTTAGCAGTTAAAAGTTGAGATTTTTTTCTTACACTCCAGATTTTATTCCCCTCCAGGTCCACCCTCTGATACCCCCATCCCATACCTCCTCCCCACACCCCCTATGTCCATAAGGCTTCCCCAGCCTCCTCCATCCCCCACCTCATCAGAGAGATTTTTTTAATCACAAAGACACAGAAATGTCTTTTGCCACAGTCTTAAAATCCACAATGTTTAAAGATATGAAGCAAATAGAAAACTAACTAACTATCTAACTAATACATATTACTAAGGTAATAAGAGAATATAGGAGGGATATTCTTTGTTGTGACTCCTTCTAAGCAACCCAAAAAAAACCTGCATGGATTAAATAAGGATTGGCTCTGCCCAGTACACATAAAATTTAAGATGTACAGATATCGAGAACTGGCTATTTGTTTTCTCACAGTAGAGATCATCATTGATTGTGGGAAGTCTATTTTGAGGAGACATTAAGGATTCCAACTTGCCTCTGAGAGATACGAAAGTCTTCAAGGGGAGAAAATGGAGACAACTACTTAATACATTCAATTTTCCATTTTACAGTTTCTTATAAGAGAAAGCAGGACAAAGATAAGTGAACCCTGGATTAACAGGATGGGCAGGCTTTGAACTCCCTCTTTCTTTAATAAGCAAGTCACAGATTTAACTTGTTCACTAAAAACGAGTAAGAAGCCATATAGAAGAAAAAAGAAAGTGCCTGTGGAAAAAAGGCCTTAGTTATTTATATGTGGGTGGGATTAAAATTTAATGTTTGCATTAAGCTTGGATACAGGCAGACAAAGAACACATGGTAACAGAAATGGAATGAGTGTTTTTCTCCATGCAATTAGCTAGCAGAATTTGGTATCTTAAAAGTTCTTTTCACACATAACTAATACTCTACATGGTGATGCAGAAATTGACTTATTTCACAAAGATAAAGAGAATATTTTTGAATTTTGATATTCAGAACAGGACAACTATATAGCGAAGTATCCTGCAAAGATCTGGCAGTCCTACTTGCTCATCATAGACTGAGCTTGAATCAATGAACATGGTCTTTGGATTCTATTTCTTTTCCATAATTATATATATATATATATATATTTATATATATATGTGTGTGTGTGTGTGTGTGTGTGTGTGTGTGTGTGTGTGTACATATATATATATATCACATTTCTTTTGTCCTTGAGATTATAAACATTAAATCCCCCTTTACTTTCCTTCTTCTAGTCCCTACAATATATGCCTCCTTACTTTTTCTCAAATTCATAGCACCTACTTTTTCATAAATTGCTGTTACATATATACATGTATATATATGTGTGTGTGTTTATATGTGTATATGTGTATTATGTACAAATGTATTACTAAATATGTAAATATAAACTGTTACATGTGTATAATGATAAATATACATTTTATACTGACCATTAGGTATTGGATAAATGACTCGTATGCTACCTTATGAAGACTATTTCTTCCACTCTGAGTTCTTTACTTGCCTACAGTTCTTTGCGTGGGGTTGAAATCTCCTAGGCTTTCCCATCCACATTTTCATATGCATTATTGTTGTCCTTGATCATTTCATATTCAGAGACCCATACTGATGAGACTTTATGGGTAAGATTCTCTAGCTCTTAGAAACTTTTTTCCTCCTTTTCACAATGAACCCTGCCTGTTCAAATGAAATTTAACCATTTTGGCTGACAATGCTCCCCTCAAGAGTCAAAGACCATGATATAAAAATCCAAACTCCAGGCATGAGAAATCATCTTTTGAGACTCTGAAAAATATTATAAACTATTGCTATTGCCTTTGGTTGCTTCTGGAAGTGAAAGAAAAGTTTCTATTGTTGAATATACTATCTACTTCAAAGAATTCGCAGAGACCCCTGAGCAGGAATTGATTTGAATGCTTCCTTGAGGACTTGTCTCCTCAACCAAAAAAGTCCATGCTCTGCTACCAAAGATGAGGCAATGAGCAGTTGTATCCATCTATGGGACCTGTGAACCACAAATACTACATGCGTGGTACAATAATTTTAAGCATATAGTAGTGGAATGTGTAGTTTGTTAATAACTAAAAGCTTTCAGATTGGACTTAAGGCTAATAAATCAATAGGAAAATCATGTGGGTAGTGGAAAAAAAACAAACAACTGCAGTTAGTGAAGTCATAGGTCTAGGATGAGAACCAATAACTGACACTTCTATAAACCAACAAAATCTTAACTACATTCTAAATGGTTGTTTTTAGTCACCCAGATAAGTATAGTTCTCAGCATTCAGCAATGAAATATCTCTTTGCAATCAATTAACACAATTACAGAAAACTACAACCAATTAAAATACAGTTATGGATCCCTGATCCAGGGGTCCATATATAAAACAACGCCCATATTTAAGAGTCAGTGATCACTGTGGAAAACGGAGCAGAAACATGATTAGTTGTACTTAATGGCTTAAGTATAAATCATAGCAGTCAGAGATCATAATTTAACAGCAAGTAGATTTAATCATATTTCTCTAATACAGGATAGAAAAGAAAACAGATAATGCACTTGAAAGATGTAACTAAAAAATGGAATTCATCCCCTCATTGATGAAGTCTAATTGTGGAAAAATTGTGTGTATATTGAAAAGATATTGTCATCAATGGATTGAAGGCCTAATTTGATGGTTGGAATTAGAATACTTAATAGGAAACAATAGAAAGTAGTAAAGAAGAATTCTTGAACTCACTCCCTCCTGTGTCATCTCCATATTTCTAGGCCTAGCAAGGGTCTCAAATGTCAAAACAGGTCTTGAGTGGAATGATTCACCAGGACCAAGATTGTACACCCCAGTTTTACTCTACAAAGCCTAGTCCCTAATATATAGTTCACATATTAGTCTATACAGCAGCCATGCCCCCAGACTCCCCAGAACACCTGTACCAACCTCAAAGCCCCAAGCCTTTGTCTGGACATGTAATCTTCTACTGGATTTTCTACATGATATCCTGAGAACAGCACCTTTTAGAAACATAGCCAAACTCCCAGGCCTATGTCCTAAGATGGTCCAGATTGAGCAGAACAGAATATCACATTAGACACACAAACAATGAAATGAATCTACATGCCCTGGTCACATTTCAAAAACACAAAGAAAATAAAGATACAAAATATTATGTGTTTTCCTAGCCAAATCTTTTAGAATGACCTAGATGAACACCAAGGCATAGAAATTAAAAGGAGAGTCATAAATATTTATTTTTGTCAAGAATTCAGAATCTAAAACGGTATGGATAAATATCTCAGTGAACTAAAAAAGAAAAGCAGTAAACTCCCAGGTATTGTTCAAGAAAACATCCACATAGAAATGAAATGATGAAGGCACTATAGAATGAGAAAATTGAATTTAGTAAAAAAATTAAAAATAAAAACAAAAACAAAAATAATGAAAAGAACCTGAACTGAAATGGAGATAGAATTGCAAAGCTCAATAACCAGTTAGAAACCTTAGGAGAAAGCCTTCCTGAGAGAGTTGAACAATAAGAAGACACACTATCAGGAAACCTATGACATTTCATGCTCACTTAAAAACACTTAATAACAAAAATCCCTTTTGTGTTTCTAGGGGTTGTTTGGGGGGAAGTGGAATACAAAAGCTACAAATTAAGCCAAAGTAACTCAAAACTTCTTATCAATGGCCGCAATGTAAAGATTATAGAACTCCTACAAACTAATGTTACCACTATATCTTCTTACTTTCTTACCCAAAGTAAAAAAGAGAAAAGATTACAGATATAGAACAAACTATTGGTCATTTCCACCTTGCATACCATAAGCTCAGAGCATCAATATAGGTATAATCTGTACTGTGTTTACACTATATTTTTATGTATTTTACATCATTTCAGATGTCCTAAAAGAGGGCTTCTCAACCTGAGGTTGCTACCCAAGTATGCTCAATACATAACTAGGTACAAAATATACACCACTCGCCCTACAAGTATCACTCGTCTCTTTGTTCTTGAATGTGTCTATTCTTCATCATCTGCTTAACTATCAACCTTAAAATAACACCTTCTTATAGATTTAGTCTAAAATACATTATTCAAAACATTCTTTAGGAAAAGTCAGATGGGCACAGAAATTCTTGAGCTGTTTGCTCTGGGTAACAGTTTGTTTAAGTATTCTTTATATATTTTATTTTTTAATCACATATAAAATCCTTGAGGCTTATATTTATTCCATTAAATTTGCTAACATATTAAGTATGTTGTATATTCACATATAAATGCACTAACTTACTTCTGTTTTCATTTATTTTGTCATGTCTTTACTGTGTGAAATGTATATGCATGCACACACACAAACAAACACACACTATCTCATAAAAATGTTAATTTCAAAATTCTGATGTCTTAGAGTTTGTATTCCTGCACAAAAACATCATGACCAAGTAGCAAGTTGTGGAGAAAAAGGTTTATTCAGTTTGTACTTCCACATTGCTGTTCATTACCAAAGGAAGTCAGGACAGTAACTCACACAGGACAGGAACTTGGAGGCTGGAACTGATACAGAGACCATGGATGGGTTCTGCTTACTGGATTGCTTCCCCTGCCTTGTTCAGCTTGCTTTCTTATAGAATCCAAAACTACCAGGCCAGGGATGGCACCACCCACAATGGACTGGGCCCTCCTGCCTTGATCACTAATTGAGAAAATGCCTTACAGCTGGATCTCATGGAGGTATTTCCTCAAGGGAGGCCCCTTTCTCTGTGATAACTACAGCGTGTGTCAAGTTGACACACCAAACCAGCCAGTACAGATTATAAACTAATAACCATACACTATGAGTAAAATTTCCTTTCTTATTGGGTAGAGTAGCACTGAGTAGGCTTAGCCAAAAATTATAATATTGAAAAAAATAACTTTCAAAAATAGAAACTAGAGATGAGACCTTTAAAAAATTGGTAATACTTCCTTTGATATAAAGACTGTAGAGAGTACAATTGAATATCTCTCACAATTTGCTGTGACCCTAAATCAATAAAGATTATTAAAATTATGCCAATAAATATTATAATTCCAATGTTTCTTCTTTCCATTCACTAAGGTGAGGTCATATGTTATTTTTTAATGATAATTTAAGCAGACAGGTGCATATGCTGATCTGGAAAATGAATATGTGATCATCAAAAGACAAATTGGATTACAATTCAAACATTCTGCATTTCTCATCTCAGAAATTGTAATAAAAGAAGAGGTGAACAACACATTACATTAGAGAATTGTTGAAGAGGCATATCAAATTATAGAAACAAACAAACAAACAAACAAAACCCAAAAATCCAAATATGGTCAACAATATATTGTATGTCAGAGAAATGCTGTTTCAACTAGGTTGTTCTTGCTATGGTAAAAGCTATGACCAAAACAACATGAAAAGAGATGGGTTTATTTTATTTTATACTTTCAGGTAACAGTTATTCACTGTCAGAAATTCAAAGTGGGAGGGTAGAGGCAAGAACTGAAGATCATTTAGGAATGCTGTTTCCTGGCTTCTGAATATCTTCCAAGCCAATGCTCTACTACCTTTCTTATACAAACTATATACATGTGCATCAAACTGCCTATGAGGAACCTGATAGATGAATCTTCTCAATAGAATTCCCATTTCTCAAAATATTCTAGCTTATGTGTCTCAAAAATGAGATAGACGTCTGTGGAGGTCACAAAACTAAAGAGTATAAGAAAGTGATTATTCTAAAAATAATGGATACTTAGACTTTTTACACTAAACAATGATGATCAATTGGAAAGGATATATGCAAAGGTTTATAGGGATGATGGTGAAGTTCATTAATAAATTTTATTCATATATATTTCTGATACTTTATATTAAAATATGGTATTTATATACTCAAAATACTGTAAAATGAATATTAGCACAAACAAAGGAAAACTTAGAGAGATGATTTGGAGAAGAGAAAAGATGTTAATGGAATTTGCTTGTAGTGAACAGTGTTACTCATGGAGCACAGTGGAGAACACAGGTTGCTCTCATCAGTCATCATATAGCACCTTACCTGTAGGACAAGTTAAAATAAGAATTCTACGATCTAATCTCATAGTTTGGCTGTAGTTGAGCTAGTTAGGATCCTAAACTTATGCAAAAGTGTCTAGGTAATGCTGTTATTAGTAGTATAAAGTAATTTTTGAAAAGTGCTAAATTATATATTGATGTCAAATGAAGGAATCAAAAACAAAGGCTTATGTTTCTGTAGCTTCCACTCATCACCTATTTGTGGTTTAAGGCCAGTAAAGTTAGGTGATTCTGGTCAGCTACTGGATATCCTTGTTGCTGGTCCTGAGCAATGGCCTTTCTCTGTATTTAATAAACATAATAGAATCCACAATATGATGAAGAAATGAAGATTTTTTTATTGAAAATTGATTCTTCTCTTATACAATACAATCAAACCACAGTTACCATTCTCGACATATCTCGTAGTCCCTCCCATCTTCCCTCTGCCCTGGACTCAGTTCCCAACCATTTCTAACAAAAAAGTCACCCATACACTCATTCTCACTGTTAGGAGTCTTACAAAAACACCAAGTCAACAACAATAATATATACCAAAAGATCAGGTGTAAACTCATGCAGACTATGTGTTTGTTATTTTAGTCTCTGTGAACTCTCCTCATTTGATATGCTGTGCCATGTGCTCCTGGTATCCCATGTGTCAGCTAACTCCTACCATTTTTCCTACAGTGTCTTCTGTGGAATTCTTGATCTCCCGGAGGAAAATGTAACAGAGACCCCTAATTTAAACTTTCTGCATAATGTCTGACTGCATCTCTGCTTCTGCCCCCATTTGCTGCTGGAATAAGCTACCTATAGAGGACTGAAGAAGGTATTTATCTATGAGTATAGAAGAGTATCATTAGGAGTAATTTCATTTCATTGATTTCTTTTGACAACCATCTTTGGTTCTGCCCTATGTCTCTGGGCCACTCAGTCTCCAGGTCTTGGCCATCAAAGGAGTATAGAACATGGATCCCTCTCTTGGCATTTGTCTCAAGCTAAATCAAACATTTGTTGGCCACTCCCACAGGTTTATCTCTATGATTCTCCCAGAACACTAAACAGTCAGGACAGATTGTAGGTGGAAGTTTTTATAGCTGGTTTGATGTCCAGTGTTCTCTTTTTATAGCCTGCAGGGTATCTTCTCGCACCAAAGAGACTAGAACATAGGTGTGAAGGTTCCATGCCCACATGAGCTCCACTTCTCTATAAATAAGTTGTGTGGAAGTTGTCCTAGGTAAGGGACCCTGATATCAGTTTTCAGGAGGCAATCTTCTGTCCTAGCATCTTCCTAAGTTATTTAGGGATCTCTGTAGGACATGCTCAGCCAACATCCAATCAAATGTAACTTAGTCCCACCACTGAAATCCTTGCCTGACTACAAAAGCTGTAGTTCAGATAGTGTCTATTACTTGGAGTCCTGATTGGGGTCACCCTCATAGATTCCAGAAAATTTTCACTATACTAGATTTCTACATTGCCCTACAAATGCCCTCCAATTCCAGCTGTCTCTCCTCATACTCTCTGCCCCTATGTATCCATCCCCTCAGGTGATCTCTTTAGCTCTTGTCTTCACTAATTCCAAGTTGACCCATAGTATCTACTCTGTTTCCCATTCTCAGTGAAATGAAATGAAGGAAAAACTTAAGAGAAAGCTTTAATTGAATTTTACAAGAGAAAAATTTACTTAACTGAACTGAAATGGCTCAAAATAGTACTGAAGCCCACATACAGATATTCTAAACCCATATCCATATGTTGATTCCAACATGTATGGGATATTTATTTGTAATGTTGAATTCAATCTATTGACTGGTTTCATCAAGAAATTGCATAAAACATGCACATACACAAATACATTAATTTGGGTCATGAGGATAGAAAAGAATATAGTTTAAAATTAAAGTTATACTTATAGCTTAGGTTACAAAAGCCAATCTCTTTGGCATAATAAGGTTGGTTACATTTTTCCTTAATTTCAGGTTAAATTAAAGCATGTAGGATGGCAGATTGAATATATAGAGTTATTTGTTTGTTTTATGGAGAATATAATATAATCAAATTTATCCTTCCAATTCCCTCCCTCAAAACCCTCCCACATTCTCCTCCTCACTTCCATTCAAAATCATTGTGGAATAAATTTCATTATGAAAGAAGTTTCATTAACTGTCATTGATATATACATATATAAGCATACATTCCTAAATATAATCACATCAGTCTTCATAATGTTAATTTTATATATATTCCCACAGGTAAATGTATTCTTTAAACCTCATCAAATAAAGTCCTTCTTGCAATAGATAGAAATCACTGCAGAAAACTAGAATCAAACATCCATAGTACTTTTGCTTAGTCCCCACAGAAACATCTACAAAACAACTTTTGAATGTATGAACCATGGGACATTTCACATGAAGGGTCAGGAAGATAATAAAACCCAGAAGATCAGAGAGTTTACATGATATTGTGTCTTCTGGAAAAGTTTAAAAAAAACTACATCCACAACGTCTCACCAAAATGATTGAGGAAATATGAGCTGAACAAGGAGGACACCAATGGACTTGCTGAATTTGGTGACAAAAAATTCACAAGGTCTCAATCCTGCAGCTAAGGAATGCTGAGAGCAGGAGAACTCATCTTCTCCAAGGAGGAGCACACCCACTAGTCATTCAATAAAAAATATTCAACTCTGTGTACATAATTTTAAATAACCACAAAGCATAGTATTAACTTAAGTTGGTCCCAAGGGAAAGTGTAAGTTCAATGAATCCATGCGCAAGAAGGTATTTTCAGAAAAAAAGAGATAATGCCTTTATTTAAGATGATTGGAAGGAAAATGAGGTTGCATTAAGTTACTGTAGATGTCTACAACTTGCGGACTTACAGCTCATAGAAGAGAAGGAAAGGGGCTGCATGAATTACTTTTTGTTATCTCCTTTGAACAGGTGAACAAAAGGTATTAATACACAGCATGACTTAGATGGTGGGTATGTCTCTTTGGTATATTGTGTAAAGTGAGTTGGACTCAAAGAAAAACCATCATTTGGTATGCAAGTTCTTGCAGGATAACATTAAGGCTTGTGTAGATCAGTGTTTCTTTTTTATTTTATTTTTATTTTTTATTAGATGTTTTCTTATTTACAATATATCCTTTCTTAGGTTCCCCTCTAAAAAAAAAAACCAAAAAACAAAAATCCTAACACAATACTCTGTTCTCTACCCCCTTCCCCTGATCACCATCCTACCCCTTCCTGCATACTGGCCCTGGCATCCCCCTACACTGGGGCATAGAACCTTCACAGGGCCAAGGTCCTCTCCTCCCATTGATGACCTGCTTGGGCATTCTCTGCTATATGCATGCTGCTGGAGCCATGAGTTCCCCCTCCCCCATTGTGTACTCTTTGGTTGGACTTTTAGTCCCTGAGAGCTCTGAGGGTACTGGTTAGTTCATATTGTGGTTCCTCCTAAGGTGCTGCAAACCCTTCAGCTCCTTGGGTCCTTTCTCTAGCTCCTTCATTGGGGACCCTGTACTCCGTCCAATGGATGGCTGTGAGCCACTACTTCTGTATTAGTCGGGAACTGTAAGAGCTTCTCAGAGAAAAGCTATATTAGGCTCCTGTCATCCAGCACTTGGCATCCACAATAGTGTCTGGATTTGATGATTGAATATGGGAAGAATTCCTAGATGGAACAGTCTCTGAATTGTCCTTCCTTTAGTCTCTGCTCCATAGTTAGCCTCTCAAATTCTTTCATGGGTATTTTGTTCCCCCTTTTAAGAAGGAACTATTTATCCTCACTTTGGTCTTCATTACTCTTGAGTTTCTTATGTTTTGTGGTTTGGACTTTGTGTATTCCGATCTTCTAGGCTAATATCCACTTATCAGAGAATGCTCACCATGTGTGTTCTTTTGTGATTGGGTTTACTCACTCAGAATGATATTCTCCAGGTTCATCCATTTCCCAAGAATTTCACAACTTCATTGTTTTTAATAGCTGAATAGTACTCTATTGTGTAGATGTACAGATTTTCTGTATCCATTCCTCTGTTGAGGGACATTTGGGTGGTTTTCAGTTTCTGGCTATTTTAAATAAGGCTGCTATGAACATAATGGAACATGTGTCCTTATTACATGTTGGAGCGTCTTCTGGGTATATGCCCAGGAGTGGTATAGTTGTGTCCTCTGATAGTACTATGTCCAATTTCCGGAGGAACCGCCAAACTGATTTCCAGAGTGGTTGTACCAGTTTCCAATCCCACCAGCAATGAAGGAGTGTTCCTCTTTCTCCACAACCTTGCCAGCATCTGCTGTCACCTGAGTTTTTTATCCTAGCCATTCTGACTGGTGTGAGGTGGAATCTCAGGGTTGTTTTGATTTGCATTTCCCTGATGACGAAGGATGTTGATTGAACATTTCTTTAGGTGCTTCTCAGCCATTAGGTGTTCCTCAGTAGAGAATTCTTTGTTTAGTTCTGTACCCCATTTTTAATAGGGTTATTTGTTTCTCTGGAGTCTAACTTCTTGAGTTCTTTGTATATATTGGATATTAGCCCTCTATCAGATATAGGGTTGGTAAAGATCTTTTCCCAATTTGTTGGTTGCCTTTTTGTCCTATTGACAGTGTCTTTTGCCTTACAGAAGCTTTGCAATTTTATGAAGTCCTATTTGTCGATTCTTGATCTTAGAACACAAGCTATTGATGTTCTGTTCAGGAAATTTTCCCCTGTGCACATGTGCTTGAGGTTCTTCCCCACTTTCTTTTCTATTAGTTTGAGTGTATCTGATTTTATGTGGAGGTCCTTGATCCACTTGGACTTGACCTTTGTACAAGGAGATAAGAATGGATCAGTTAGCCTTCTTTTACATGCTAACCGCCAGTTGAGCCAGCACCATTTGTTGAAAATGCTGTCTTTTTTCCACTGGATGGTTTTAGCTCCTTTGTTAAAGATCAAGTGGCCATAGGTTTGTGGGTTCATTTCTGGGTCTTCAATTCAGTTCCATTGATCTACCTGCCTGTCACTATGCCAATACCATGCAGTTTTTATCACAATTGCTCTGTAGTACAACTTAAGGTCCGGGATTGTGATTCCACCAGAGGTTCTTTATTGTTGAGCATAGTTTTGGCTATCCTGGTTTTTTTGTTATTCCAGATGAATTTGCAAATTGCTCTTTCTAAGTCTGTGAAGAATGGAGTTGGAATTTTGATGGGGATTGCATTGAATCTGTAGATTGCTTTCGGCAAGATGACCATTTTTACTATATTAATCCTGCCAATCCACGAACACGGGAGATCTTTCATCTTCTGAGATCTTCTTCAATTTCCTTCTTCAGAGACTTGGAAGTTTTTGTCAAACAGATCTTTTACTTGTTTAGTTAGAGTCACACCAAAGTATTTTATATTATTTGTAATTATTGTGAAGGGTATTCGTTCTCAGCCTGTTTATCCTTTATGTAGAGGAAGGACACTAATTTGCTTGAGTTAATTTTATATCCAGCTACTTTGCTGAAGTTGTTTATCAGGTTTAGGAGCTCTCTGGTAGATTTTTTGGGGTCACTTAAGTATACTATCATATCATCAGCAAATAGTGATAATTTGACCTCATTCTTTCCAATTCGTATCCCTTACTTTTGCTGTCTAATTGCCCTGGCTAGGACTTCAAGTACAATATTGAATAGGTAGGGAGAGAGTAGGCAGCTTTGTCTAGTCCCTGATTTTAGTGGGAATGCTTCATGTTTCTCTCCATTTAGTTTGATGTTGGCTACTGGTTATCTGTATATTGCTTTTACTAGGTTTAATTATGGCCTTGAATTCCTGAACTTTCTAAGACTTTTATCATGAAGTGATGTTGGATTTTGTCAAATGCTTTCTCAGCATCTAATGAGATGATCATATGGTTCTTTTCTTTGAGTTTGTTTATATAGTGAATTATGTTGATGGATTTCCGAATATTGAACCATTCCTGCATCCTTGGGATGAAGCCTACTTGATCATGATGGATGATCATTTTGATGTATTCATGGATTTGGTTTGCAAGAATTTTATTGAGTATTTTTGCATTGATATTCATAAGGGAAATTGGTCTGAAATTTTCTTTCTTTGATAGATCTTTGTGTGGTTTAGGTATAAGAGTAATTGTGGCTTCCTAAAACGAATTGGGTAGAGTACTTTCTCTTTCTATTTTGTGGAATCGTTTGAGGAGTATTGGTATCAGGTCTTCTTTGAAGGTCTGATAAAACTCTGCATTAAACCCATCTGGCCTTGGGCTTTTTTTTGGTTGGGAGACTATTAATGACTGTTTCTATTTCACGAGCAGATATGTGACTGTTTAGATTGTTGATCTGACCTTGATTTAACTTTGGTATCTGGTATCTGTCTAGAAAATTATCCATTTCATCCAGGTTTTCCAGTTTTGTTGAGTATAGGCTTTTGTAGTAGGATCTCATGATTTTTTTGGATTTCCTCAGGGTCTGTTGTTATGTCTCCCTTTTAATTTCTGATCTTGTTAATTAAGATAATGTCTCTGCACCCTCTAATTAGTAGGCTAAGGGTTTATCTATTTTGTTGATTTTCTCAAAGAACCAGCTCCTGGTTTGGTTGATTGTTTATATAGTTCTTTTTGTTTCTATTTGGTTGATTTCAACCCCATTTTCTTGATTATTTTCTGCCTCCACTCCTCTTGGGCAAATTTGCTTCTTTTGTTCTAGAACTTTCAGATGTGCTTTCAAATTGATGGTACGTGCTCTCTCCATTTTCTTTTTGAAAGCACTTAAAGCTATGAGTTTTCCTCTTAGGGCTGCTTTCATTGTGTCCCATAAGTTTGGGTATGTTGTTGCTTCATTTTCATTAAACTCTAGAAAGTCTTTAATTTCTTTCTTTATTTCTTCCTTGACCAAGGGATCATTGAATAGAGTTTTGTTGAGCTTCCATGTGTGTGTGGGCATTCTATTGTTTATATTGTTATTGAGGAGCAGCCTTAGTCCATGATGATCTGATAGGATGCAAGGAATTATTTCAATCTTCTTGTACCTGTTGAGGCCTGATCTGTGACCAATTATATGGTTAATTTTGGAGAAGGTATCATGAGGTGCTGAGAAGAAGGTATATTCTTTTGTTTTAGGATAAAAAGTTCTATAGATATCTGTTAAATGCATCTTTTTCATAACTTCTGTTAGTCTCACATATCTTTGTTTAGTTTCTGTTTCCCTGATCTGTCCATTGCAGAGAGTGGGATGTTGAAATCTCCCTCTATTATTGTATGCAGTGTAATGTGTGCTTTGAGTTTTAGTAAAGTTTCTTGTATGAATGAAGATGCCCTTGCATTTGGAGCATAGAGGTTCAGAATTGAAAGTTCCTCTTGGTAGATCATACCTTTGATGAATATGTAGTATCACTCCTTATTTTTTTGATCACTTTAGGGTGAAAGTCGATTTTATTCGATATTAGAATGGCTACTCTAGCTTTTTTTCTTGGGACCATTGGCTTGGAGAATTGTTTTCCAGCCTTTTATTCTGAGCTAGTGTCTGTCTTTGTCACTCAGGTGGGTTTCCTGTATGTGACAAAATGTTACATCCTGTTTACATACCCAGTCTGCTAGTCTATGTCTTTTTTATTGGAGAATTGAGTCCATTGATATTAATAGATGTTAAGGAAAGGTAATTGTTGCTTCCTGTTATTTTTGCTGTTAGAGTTGGAAATCTGTTCATGTGGCTATCTTTTTTAAATTTTGTTGGAAAATTACTTTTTTGCTTTTTCTAGGATGTAGTTTCCCTCCTTGTATTGAAGTTTTTCATTTATTACCTTTTGAAGGGCTGGATTTGTGGAAATATATTGTATATATTTGGTTTTGTCATGGAATACTTTGGTTTCTCCATCTATGGTAATTGAGAGTTTTGCTGGGTATAGTAGCCTGGGCTGGCTTTTGTGTTCTCTTAAGGTCTGTATGACATCTAGCCATGATCTTCTGGTTTTCATAGTTTTTGGCAAGAAGTCTGGTGTAATTCTGATAGGCCTGCCTTCATATGTTACTTGACCTTTTTCCCTCACTGCTTTTAATATTCTTTGTTTTGTGCATTTGGTGTTTTGACTATTATATGAAGGGAGGAATTTCTTTCCTGGTCCAGTCTATTTGGAGTTCTGTAGGTTTCTTGTATGATCATGGGCATCTCTTTCTTTAGGTTAGGGAAGTTTTCTTCTATAATTTTGTTGAAGATATTTACTCCCATTACCTTGGGAGTCTTCACTCTCTTCTATAGCTATTATCCTTAGGCTTGGTTTTCTTATTATGCCCTGAATTTCCTGGATGTTTTGGGTTAGGATCTTTTTTGTATTTTGTGTTTTTCTTTGACTGTTGTGTCAATGTTTTCTATGGTATTTTCTGCACCTGAGATTCTCTCTTCTATCACTTGTATTCTCTTGGTAATGCTGGCATCTATGGTTCCTGACTTCTTTCCTAAGATTTCTATCTCCAGAGTTGTCTCTCTTTGTGATTTCTTAACTGTTTCTACTTACATTTTTATGTCCTGGATGGTTTTGTTCAGTTCCTTCACTTATTTGGTCGTGCTTTCCTGTAGTTCTTTAAGGGATTTTTGTACTTCCTCTTTAAGGACCTACTTGTTTACTTTTGTTCTCCTGTAATTCTTTAAGGGATTTTTGTGTTTCCTCTTTAAGGGCTTAAACCTGATTACCTGTGTTTTCCTGTATTTCTTTAAGGGAATTATTCATGTCCTTCTAAAATTCCTCGAGCACAATCATGAGATATGAATTTAGATTCAAATCTTGCTTTTCTGGTGTTTTAGGATATCCCGGACTTGCTGTTGTGGGAGTACTACGTTCTGATGAAGCCATGTTGTCTTTGGTTTCTGTTGGTAAGATTCTTGAGTTTGGGCGGGGCAGTGGTGGTGCATGCCTCTAATCCCAGCACTTGGGAGGTAGAGCCAGGCAGAATTCTGAGTTTGAGGCCAGCCTGGGCTGTGGATCTGCACAACCTCCTCCTAGGTGAAGAGGGAGGTAGAAAGGATCCTGAGCTGCCTGCCCTGCCATTTCTGAGGCCTGTGCCTCCTGGCTGGTCCTACCTGAGTCTCTGGGTTGGAGCACTCCCCAAAGGCAAGCTCTGTCTAGATCAGTGTTTCTAGCTAACTAATCTAATATCCTTTCTGCTCAGTCTGCTTTAGTCTGTAACCACACTGACGTTTTATGTAACATCAACTATATAACTTTGCAAAAAAAAAAAAAAAAAACCCACTATCTTGAGTTCCAGCATTCTTTATGTGTGTGTGTGTGTGTGTGTTTTATATGCCAGATTTATTTTAATTTTGGTATTATCTGTGGTGAGACTGATATGTAGAAGAGGATCTGGAACTAGGAATGAAACTCAAGTAGTGACTTTTCAATAAGTAAGGAACAAATAATAACAAAATACATATCTCAGATATAGACCTATTCATACCTTATTGGTAATATAAGCCTAATCAATATGATTTATCTTCAGAGAGAGGGCAGACTTTGACCTAGAATAATCATGACCAGTATGAACAATGTACTGCAAAATCTCACATTATGACATCTTAGAAGCCTGACAGCACATAGAAATTTCCTCTAGCTAATAAGGATCTTAAAAAAATAATGTTGATGTTTCCTTACATTTGAAAATATCCATTCAACCACTTACATATTGATAGTTTAATAAGACAGAAATATCATAAGCTATGGTATAAAATAGATTCTAATATGTAGTGGCTTCTAACACAAATGCAAATCACATTCCCCAAAATTATTTGCACCAGAAAGTCTGTACGCACACACACACACACACACACAGAGAGAGAGAGAGAGAGAGAGAGAGAGAGAGAGAGAGAGAGAGAGAGAGAGAAAGAGAGAGAGAGAGAGAGAGAGAGAGACTGATTCTGGGAATAGGCCCCTAGTTGATTCTGGTTGGTAAATAAAGATTCTGACAGCTGATGGATGGCTAGGCAGGGCAGACAGAGGAGGGGTTTTTAGGATTTCAGAGTAGAGACAGAGAAGGAGGAGAGGAAGAGAGGGGATTATGCTATGCCAGGAGAGGTAGAGAAGAGCAAAACCATGCTTGCTTGTGGAGAAAGGACTGGGAGGCATAGCTAGCCATGTAAGAGCCAGGGGAGTGCAGCACAATTGGGCATTCCTTTGGGTCCAGAACAACCTAGGAAGAATATAGGATGTAGTAAGTGATACCTCAAAAACCGGAAGGTAGACTAACCATGTGGAGACATATGATATGTTAAGACATATCAAAATATAAAGTGTGTGTGTGTGTGTGAGTGTGTGTGTCTTTCATTCAGGAATATGAACCATTGGGGCAGATAGTAGGAATGTGCCAACAGGATTTATTTAACTTTTAAATTCTACATAATGAGATAGTTAACTTTGTTTGCCAACTTGAAAAAAAACCTGGAATCAGCTGGAAAAAGTATCTCTGTGATGATTGTCTATGGTGGGTTGTCCTTAGGTATGCCTATAGGAGACTATCTTATTAAGTCAACTGATATGGCCAGACCTAGTCCATTGTGGGTAGGATAATCTCCTAGCACAAGCAAACAAAGATATGAGCATATATGAATTTCTCTATTTCTACCTATCTCTATTTGATTTTAACTGTGATTTGGCTAGTTGCTTCAAGTCCCTACTTTTGCTGACATACAATTACAGTTTGTAACCAGAAATTACAAATTATACAAACCCCAAATCCTTTATATTAGAAATATTATTACATAAGCTATTCCATTATATTAATTTGAAGGTGAAATTTTCTAATCATATTTTATCCCCTACTTCTGACTTTCATGAAAATTCTCACAGCTGAGATGAGAGAACAAGAGAAAAAAAGATCAAAAGCATTTCAGATAACACAAGAGGGGATGCCCCTGAAGGTCTGGGCCTTAACCCACTATCCTGGTTTAAGGACAAGGTGCCTGCCTGAGACATTTTCTGTAATTAAGACTGATAGGGTCCTCTGTGGGGCTCACAGGAGGCCATTTTCCCTCAAACTTCTTCTCCGGTGTTGCCAACATTCCTAAGTTTGAGCCCCTGGCTTAGGAAGGCAGAACAAGAGGGGTGCATGCTTCTCTCAAGAAGGAGCAAACAGATGAAAAGGAGAGAGGAGGAAATGTCAGTGGGCTTCTTAATGAGATCCCTCCTTGGTGGAAGCCCTCTGGGCTGAAAATCTGCTGTGCAGATCATTTGCTAATGAGCACGAACAGAGTCATAGAATACCCTTTAAATACCCACAGAAGTTGGAATAATCCTACTCAATGCTATCCCTGATATGATGTGCCAAATAAGACGAAGCAATTTCAAATGCAAATCTGAAGAAGGCAGTGATGCTATACAAATGACTAAGCCTCAGATATTTAGGAAAGATTAGGAGACTTTGCCTTTTGTATTTGATAGCAGGCTTCAGGTCCCAAGTTTTTCCTCATGTCTTTAATGGACAGTCATCTGACTCAAGCCCTGCTGTTGCTTTCATTGTCCAACTTGCAGAAAGCAGAGATGAATGGAGAGTTTTACCCTTAATCCATGAGTGCTGAGTAATATTCAGCAGAGTTGGCAGGAAGATTTCTTCAGTTCTTTCCTCTATTGTTATTCTCTCTCATTTCTCTGTGAATTAATTATGTAGAGCCTATTGGCAGAAATCATAAAGAGAGGATATATATTTCTGGTTTTTTTTTGGTTATTTTGTTTATTTACATTTCAAATGTTATCCCTATTCCCAGTTTCCCCTCTACAAAGCCCCCATCCCCTCTTCCCTCCCCCTTGCATCTATGAGGGTGCTCCCCCACCTGCCAGCCACTCCTGCCTCAGTGCTCTAGCATTCCCATATCCTGGGTCATCAAGCCTCTATAGAACCAAGGGTCTCCCTTCCCAGTGATGCCAGATAAGGCAATTCTCTGCTACATATGCAGCTGGAGCCATTGGTACTCCCTTTGTACTCTTTGCTTAGTGGTTTAGTCACTGAGAGCTTTGAGGGGTCTGGTTGGTTGACAGGAGGATATATATTTCTTATTTTTGCAAAGTGCATTAGTTGTCAACACATGAAATCTATCTAATATTGACCAATTCCCTATTAGATTATATATATCTGGAAACTTCTATTTGGAATTCAGTTTTATTAAACATGAATGTTCACATGCATTAAACTTTGACCTTTAAGGTTCAACTTTTGAGGAAGAAGGAAGACATTGATTTTGTGGTTCCCTAAGGTCGTGCAAGTTTGTCAGCAAACCATGCACATTTAATCACATTCTCTTAATGAACTGCTGCTGTCAATTTAGTTTTCCATAAACACACCATCAAGGAGGCATGGAGAGCGGTGATTCCTGAAATGGGTTGGGGATACCCCAGGGTGTCACCAATTATTTTCAGGTTGGGGTTGAGGATGTCACAAAATTCTCTGAACAAACTAATTTTAATCCACTTCAGTTTGCAAAATTGCAGTCCATGAAGCACTTTGATTAAGAAGGACGTTTCAGCAAATCAAGTGAGTCACAGTAGGATGTTGCAAATGGAAAAACAAACAAACAAAGATCTTTGGTATAGAAATTCATAGGCAATTACATTTTCCCTGTTTTTGTCCTCACAGTATGTGGCAGCTCTTAATGGGATCCCAATTCATGAGTAGACTACAATGAAGCTAAAAAAATACAATGCTCTCTGAGTCTTTTGAATGTCCAAAACAGTATAAAATAAATTTCTGCATATTAAAATTATCATTTCTACAACATGTTTAAAGAGAAACCAGTATGAACTATTTTATAATATGGAAATTTATGAGTTTAGCGATATTAGCTCCTCTCAAGGCTGCTAAGTATACAACTAGTATCTGAGCTTACACCACTTTAATGCCAACACCCATATTCTTCTTAGTGTCTTTTTTTAATACAAATAAGATATAAAACCCCACAAAGAAGATATAATAACTTGAGACCTCAAGGAAATTGAAGAGAAATATATAAAACTAGGCAAACATAAACTATTATTGTCTAAGTATTAGGGAAATTTGAGATACCATGCTGAAAAGATGACTTAATGGAGAAAGGCCCTCACTGAAAAGCCTGGTGACAGGAATTCTAACTCTAGGACCACATCATAGAAGAAAATAACTGATTCTCAGGAATTGTCTTCTGACTAGTACAAGTGCACTGTGGCATCTGTATTGAATTCTCATGCACACACTCACACAAAATAGTAAATAAAGTGTGACAGACATGTTGTAAAAGATGTTGACCTCTGAACGGTCACTACTGCATAAGTTCTGACCATAACTGCTCGTATGACATCTGGTCCCATAGAGATGCTCCTCACCAGGAAAAACCAGCAGTGTTTTTGATGAAAAAAATAGGCAGTCATAAGGGGCAATTTTAACAAGAATTGAATCCTGAAGTTATTCAGTTATATGTTAAAATAAAATAAAAATGTCTGGGTTTTGTACAGAAGAAAAGAAACTGTGGTATTTTATGTAAGTTTGAGAAAATAAAAGAAGCTATTATGAACTAGTGTAATTACTACCGAGGAAACTAAACTAAGTCAACAGACTGAGGTAAGATAGATGAAAAAATAAAGTAAAAGAAATCATCAATTGTCAATGCAGTCCAATTCAGTCACAGTGAGAATGGATTGCATAACATGAGAAATGTGGAGAGGCATAGTCAAGTATTCAATTTAGCAGAATGTGTTCACATTCCAAAAAAACAAAAACAAATGAACAAAAGTCAGTGTTAAAGCGTGGGAGGTCATCACATTCTGTATAATCTGGAAATTTTTATGGATGCATTAATACATTCTTCCTGTGAAGCAAAAGAAAAAGACAATCAAGAGCTCTTCAAGGGTTAGTATTCAATTCTCCAAAGCAAAACAAAACATATTCTATGAAAAAATACAAGATCTTGACTCTAAAAAATATATTTTCTGGATTTGAATGCCAATCTATGTCTTTATCTCAGATTATAAATAATCTTTGGCATTTTAAAATATACTTATAGATCTACTGGTGTTTGGGTTTCATGCTTCAGCCATATTGATTGGCTGTATGTGTTATCAGCACCAAAATTACATTTGCTACCTCAAGTTTCTGTCTAAGAATGAGTAGAACTTTATTGTTTTTTATTGTGTATTATTATTTATTTTAATCCCTAGAATATTATTCCCACTAACATTTGCATCTCTGTCATTTATTTATTATTCAAGTGTTAATTCAATAGCATATCCTCAAAAGAGTTTTCTTCACTGAACTCTTAAGTATGACTTCCCATTTATGTCTATTAAATAATGTCTTTGAAGTTAAAATTATTTAATAATTTTAACATGAATTTTAGATTTTAAAGCTGAACTTTTTTCTCTTTAATCTCATTAAACTAAAGTTGCATAAAGCTAAAGGGAATTCTATGAATATATTCCATATTATCTTTTCATTTGCTAACATATCTAGAATTAAGAATGACTCAAAAATACTTTCTATACTAAGAAAAATATGACACATTTTTACAGGACTTTAACCTGGGAAAGATACTGTTTTATAGGTAGACACACATGCACACGTATGTGCGCACAGACACACATACACACACACACATACACACACAGAAAATCACTCCCAAAAATGCAGGTTTACTTTAGCAGGGCATAATTTGAATCTGTGTACAACTTAGACACTACAACTGGGAGGATCAAATGATAGATGGAGAACACTAGGAAGAGGAGGCAGCCTCAATGAGAAGAGAAGTTTACAGAAGACTGTGAGAACATTCAGTAATTGGTTGGTATAAAGTCTTTAAATCATGTAGTGCTTTTTGCTTCCCAGCCTGAATACATGTACATTTAAAACTTTATATTTGTACACAGTTTATTTGTCTGGTGTGTAAGTTGATGCTCCTTAGATTTGACATAGTGTATTCAAGGATAGAGACCTTGTAAGCAAAAGACTTAACAGTTTGAGGTGACCAATAACTGGAGGTGCTAATTTTCACAAACGAAATAGGTAGGGTTGTATTTTGAATTTAGTTATATGACTTTTTTTTTTCAGGCAGTCAGGTATATTTGAAATGTGTTGCAATGTGCTTAGGGACAAGGCTTTGACTTTTGTGACTCTGCTTTCAGATATATAGGTCCTGCAACTCACCCCATATAGTTCTGCTGTGAGAGTAGAGATGCTGGACATCATCTCTCATATCTCGGCTTGAGAAATTCAGACACCATTGCAAAAATGATGAGTCACAATAGGAAGCTGGATATTAATTCAATCTGATGCCTAGCCAAGCTTAGCATGTTAGGCCAATTGAGCAGCAACCAACACTAAGACATATGAGGAAGGTTTATAATTATTCCTTTATGATAATGACTTCTCAAATAATTTTCCAAGCAGTATTGTGTCAAGATCATAGTAATATATTATCGTAAGACAAATGAAGGCTTCAGAGTTTTAAGGAACTGAAGCTGCAGGCAAGATGGTTCAGTGAATAAGGGTCCTTGTCCTAAAAGCTAGCCGTAAGTTTGGTCACCAAGACACATACGTTGGAAAGATTAAACTGACTTCCCACAAGTGGTTTTCTGACCTACACCCTACACATATGCGTGCATGTGCACACACACACACACACACACACACACATACAAACACACACACACTTTTTAAAATAAACTTGCAAAATGAATAGAGAAAATTGCAAGCATATAAGTCATGATAAGCTTATGAACTATTCATTTTCAAACATGGCTTTATTCAATGCAATATAATTCTATCTAATAATATATTTTCAATTGAATCACTGAGAATAAACATTTTATTCATTCATGCATTTTTTGAAAAATACAATTTAAAGACATAGACATTCCTATACCATGATGTTAGCAAGAAACAATAATATATATTGCAGTCTTGATATCTGTAATTTTTAGTAAATTGTTCTGCACACTTTTCCTAAAATCTTTAATTACACCCAAAGACTCTTTATGAGGTTCTTGAACTATAGCCTAAATTGCAAATCACCTATTCGATGTTCCAACAGTATCTTAAGGAAATACATACGTGCTTGTTTATTGAATATTTCACCTGTCAACCAGCAATGAACCTACACTCCTTTTTTTTTTCTTCTATGTAAATCTTTCTTCAAATTACTAGAGCAAAAATCTGGAATAGTGATCATTTTTTCTTTGTGCTCCAGTTACAATACTCTTTCTTTCAATATCATATCTAAGTCATAAATATTTCCATTCTCTCAAAAATGCTTTCCTATCAATCACATAGCTTCATTGTGATGCAAAAAAGAGTGCACTACTAAATCAGCCATCTTTGGTGAAGATATAAAAGTTGGGAATAAGTGTAAGTAGAGCATTTTGTGTCCACTACACATATATTATTAGATTTTCTGTGGCTAGGAAATTCAAATTCTTTTTTAACAGGGAACATAAGTATAACTCATTTGGAGAAGAAAGAAGCAAAGGCCAAGGAGGGAAGAAATTAATATATCTCCCAACAGTTTTTTCTGTGAGCCACAGAATAAGAAGTGGTGCAATTCCAACAGATGCTTGAATCTTGTCCCAAAAGTTAAAGAATTACATTTATTTTGTCTTCCTCAATTCCTTAGAAATCTGGCAGACAAGTTTATTTGCAAGAGAATATGTTGGCTATCAAAACTTCAATTCTCCTTATTAAAATAAATGAATTTTGCTTTGTTTGTGCTTAGGAATTAACATTACCCAACCAAGAGTTAACAAGTCCCCTTCAGGGAAAATAAAGTATCACATAAAAATTCCACAGGAAACTTAGCTATAAATCAGGGCTGGCTAGACAGTATATATGGAGATTTCTAGCCCTTCTGAAGTCTATTAAAACCCTCTAAATCCTGCCTTAGACAAAACATAAAGGAGGGTTGGGAGCTCTCTCATTCTTAGGAGGCCCATCAATTTCCACATACTAATATTTAATCATTGAAAATGTCTATATATCCAAAATTAAGTCATTTAGGCTTGGTATAGAGAACACATTAATTTTTATAAACTCTTATCATGACATGGAATGGCATACATAAGAGGGAAATAAAATACTCTAAAGTTGAGTATAGAATATTCTTCAGCCCATCCCTTATCAAAAGAAAGTTGTAAAGTTGTCTTATGATGGCCTTTGATAACTATCCTTCACATTTTTCTGTCAAAATACTTATGAAGATACCAGGAGATATGGGAAATCATATCTCTGAAAAGTCCACACTTGGATCTGTTAAATGACAAATTTTAAAGGAATTTACAGTACTTCAAATCTGAAATAGAAAAACTGGAAAATCACTAGACTTATATAATTATATTTTCCCAATAGAATATGAATATGGTTCTTAATTATTTTCTCTAGAAATTGGTCCTCGTTTCACAGTTTCATTGTAGGTTCAATGTCAGAAGTTGGAAAAGCTGTTTTCCATCTCACACCTAACACTGAATTACAGATTGTTGTCAGATAAGTGTGTGTAAGTGGTTTTGTGTATGTGTTTCTGCCTGTGCCTGTGTGTGTGTGTGTGTGTATGTGAGTATGCATGTGTGAAACTGACTGCCCAAATGTCTCTTTCTCCCAAGTGTCCTTACAATCCACCTTTTCAGAGCTGGTATGATGGCTTTGTGCTAAAAAGCTTTTGTTCCAATTACATGAAACAATATTTACTCTCTCATACTCAGAATCCTCACAACCTCCAGTAACTCTAGTTTCAGAAGATGCAGTATCCTCTTCTGGTCACTGTTTGCACTAAGCACAAACACAGTATAAATACATGCATATGGGCATCCATCTATATACTTAAAACAAAAATAACACAACTTAAAAATACTCCCCTCTTCAAAATGAGATTCTATTTTCTATTTCAAATAGCGTAAAAAACAATATGTTCAATGGAAAAGAAACCAGAATGTACTGCCAAGCAATGATACTACTGTAGATAGAAATAAGCCATAATAACTAGTTGGATGAGGAAAAAAAAAGTTCACATAGCTAAGCTAACTCTAAATATTTACCAATGTAGAGCATTAGGGAAACAGATACTGGGGAAAGTTAGCAATGGCAAAAAATAGTCTAGATAGGAAGGAAAAGATTACATGCACTTCAGAGGTTAGCATGTCCAGTACTAGATGCCAGACACATTTGCATGTACTATCATCAAATGTATTTTATTAAGTAGCTGTTGAAGATGAAAAGCAAATAAAATTCTATGATATATGCACATGTCTACAGAAAAGAAGAAAAAGATTGCCTGAATGGCCCTTGACACAAAGACCATTCCTTGTCTTCATAAAGAAAAATCAGAAGCAAGTTGGTTGCATAATTTATATGTATCATTACATTAAACCAGCAGTTTTTTCATGGGCAAGAAATAGATGTTGGCCCCCTCATATTGTTTTAAAACAAGAAATACTTCAGTCTTTTAAACATATAACTTACTTAGTGTATGTAAAATTATTCCATGATTTGTGATTAGGAAGCAACCATACATGTTAATACTAAAGGAAGATGCTGTTCTGACTGAAATGAAAAGGTCAAAACAAGTGTGACATCTCTTTCCTTCTTAAACTTCTTAAGTTGATACCTAGCTGTGTAATTGTCATGCACTAGTTTTATTTCCACTGCAATAATATTTCAATTTTCACTTTCAAAACCTTACATTGAAAGCTTAACTATGGAGATTCCATGTGTGACTTGCAGAAAGAATGACTCTTGGGAATGATTCATTAACTTCCCAGGCACTATATTTTCATAACATTAAAAAGCATCAATTGGACTTTATCAGTGGCATTACGTGGCCATCTCTACAGTGGAGGAAAAAAACTTCAGAACAATTTGTTCCCAGTGTATGAAATCCACCTTGACAGTGCCATATGACTGAGAAAGAAAGGCAGGGAATGTCTGGACAACACAGATTTCTAAGTACTGGGTTAATTCTCTTTTTTTTGTTTATTTGTTTTGGTTTGGTTTTGGTTTTTGAGACAGGGTTTCTCTGTGTAGCCCTGGCTGTCCTGGAACTCACTCTGTAGACCAGGCTTGCCTCAAACTTAGAAATCCGCCTGCCTTATGTATTAGAGTATCACCAAGTCAGTCATCAGTAGGTGGAGAGGCCCTTGGCCCTGTGAAGGTTCTATGCTTCAGTGTAGGGGAATGCCAGGGCCAGGAAGCAGAAGAGGGTGGGTTGGTGAGCATGGGGAGGAGGGAGGAAATAGGGTTTTTTGTTGTTGTTGTTTTTGTTATTCTTTAATTTTTATTTTATTTTATTTTTCTTTTTTTCTGAGGGAATACTGGAAAAGGAGATATTATATGACATGTAAATAAAGAAAATGTCTAATTTATAAAAAAAAAAAAAGAAAGGAAGAAAGAAAGAAAGGAAGAAAGAAAGAAAGAAATCTGACTACCTATGCATACATACAATTATACTTATTTGTCATACAATTATTACTTAATTGTCAGGTATGTTCTTATGGTACACTATCCATACTCGAAATAAATTAATAAAATACTTTGCACTAAGTATATACCAGTAATAATGTATATATTCTAGATAAAATTTCTGATATTGTCCCATTAACACCATATGTGAATACAATTATTTTTATTCGTTTTATTTTTCTACAAGCTTTTTTATTTGTTTCCTTTAAAAATAAGTTTTATCTTAAAATTGACAAAATAAAATGAAAAATCTATCTGTGACTCACAAAAAATTGAAGTCATTAAGGAGGAAAATCAACTGCTGAACAGTTTTTCCATAGAGCATTTTATCCATATGAACAGAACTCGTAGATTCAGAGTTTGCTATTTATCATAAATTTTACTGTAATACTTAATACAACTAACTAGGGTATGCATATTGCTGTTCAAAAGAGACAGAGTAGCTATGAAAGTCTATCACATGAATCTCCTGGATTGAGTTAACTAAAGCCCTATCTCAACCCCTCATAAATTTTGGAAGGGAAATTGATTTTGTTTCTCCTTCACTGCAGTGGTAATTTTATGGATTGAAAACAATTCTTATGCAAACTCATCAGTATACATTTTAAGAGAACGGAAACTATTCCAACCAAAAGTATATTACATAATTCTCACAGTTAAATGTATGGATAGATATACAATGTTCCTACGGCACTCTACATGGTACATTCATGATGATGAAATCTCATTCTAAAAGATACATTGCAACTAAACTAAGAGTAAGAGATGAAAGTAGATAACACGATACATGCAAATTGCATCCATCCATTCATCTACTATTTTTGTGCCTGGTCCTGTGTTCATAGGTAAAGTCACAGACAAATCCTACCAGATTTACCTAAAAATCATTTTTGAGATTACGAATGGATGGGCATACATATTAGTAACCCTGGTGTAATGTATGTGAAATAAATGATGAGTGTAAACAGGGAGACAATAAATTTCGCATATTATTTTGTGAATATAATATGATACAGAAATAGTATTAACATTGTCAGCTATTAAGCAAATGACACTACAAAGTTTGTTGTCTTTTCCTTTTCATAAACTTACCATCTAGAGAAGAGGGATCAATGTCTGTAAAAGCTAATATAGTAATGAAAACAAGAGAAAGGCTAAAGAACTGCCCAGATGTTCTTGGGATTGTGAAGATAAACTTCCTCAGAGTCAATAGGGAAGGTTGTAGGACAGCAATGGACTGGCACAGAAGCCAGTGCAGGAGTCCCATGACCATTTTAGGTTTTCTGCTACATAATGCTGATTTGTATATTAGGTTAACTCTACCCTTACTGTATTCATAGAAATGTTTCAAGATTACTTTTATACTAATTTTTTGTCCATATGTATGTGTGCACACTCAGAGTATGTGTTTGTGTGTGTGTGCATGTATGTGCGTGTGCGCGCTTGTATACCTGTGTACAGTCCTGTGCGATTAGAGGACAATCCTGTCATCTTTATCACTACTAATTACCTCCCTGGATACAAGGTCTCAGATTGGCTTGGAGATCATCAATTAGACTATTCAGCCTGGCCCGCAAGCTCTAATAACCTGATTGTCTCCAACTTTAAAGACCCGAGTGAGCTCACAAGCATGTGTTACCTTACCTGGCATTTTACTTAGGTCCTAGGGATAGGATTCAAGTCATTCTGTTGTAAGTGAAAATACCTTACTAAATGAGCCTCATAAGCTAAATTTTCATATTACCAACAATAAAATTGCTTATAGTTCCTCAAATCAGAATATAAATTGCAGTCTATCATAGATAAAATTGAATTGCTAAATATAAATTTGAAAAGAACAGATTATATTGAGACATGCATTAGTATATATAAATGCATATATGCATGTAATTACAATTAATAATATTAAAAAAAGGAGTATATGTATATATGGGTTTGGAGAGAAGAAAAGTAATGGACAAATGTTATAATTATAATAATACCTCAAAACAAACAACAAAAGGTTATATTTAAACCAAAAGAAAAAATAGACAAGTATTAAATCCTGGACAGTCACAAATTTGCTATCATTCAAATAACAAAACCAATTAGTGGAAAACCAAGTAACTTAACCTCAAAATATTAAATTTAATGTCTATATTAAAAAGCAAAACTGAAACACAAACTGAATGGAGATGTTAAGTTGTATAATATTAACAGCTTTTGTACAGTGTGCCTCAACCTTGATTTTCTCCTTGTACAGATATGAACTCAGTACAAATAGGATGATCACTAATATCCATCTAACTCAATATTACGGGGAGATGTTGGAGCAAGTGTTAATTTTTAGGACAAATTCTGCAAATGTTCCATGAAAGGGGGCAGAAATGCATTTCTCTAAGACATTCCTCTAGCAATATTTGTCAGGTCATTTATCTAATAACACTTGGTAGGGCAGGCTGAGCCACTGCACACTTGTTAAATATAACATGATTTCAGGCATGTAGTTAAAGTCAGTTTTCTACTTATATTACTTCATTTAATTTTAAGCTTATTTGGGATATTCATTTGAAAGTGAGGTGGGAGAGAGAGATGGAGAGACACTGAGAGAGGGAAGGAGGCAGGGAGAGAATATTAAAATTAATGGTATTAGATCATTCCGTGTTTACTGAGCAACAACTTAGTGTCAAGAAGTGGGGACACTTCTGACTTCCATTTCACTATTTAATCCAACTTGTTTGTAGGACAAATGCTTATTTTACTGGAATAGAAGGGAATAAACTCAAAGTGTTGAAGCTGACAAACTTCTTTACCCCAGTTCTAAATTTTAATGTCAATTTGTGTTCCACACAACTGCTATGGAAAATAGCTGTCATAGAAAATAGGAAATAAAATCTTTCCTTTCAATCCATGCAATGACACTTTTTTTAAAAAAATATTAGGTAACATATTCTGTGTTATGCTTAAAATTCTACCTTGTTCCTATTCTGCAGGAATAAGGACCTATGATACTTATGCTTTTGGTGTTACATGAGTTTGTCAAGTTTTTTGGTGTATACTTGACAAAATCACCAAGTGATGAAACAAAATCATCAAGTGATGAAAGATGGAAGAGTTTCAGATTAGTCACTTATAGCCATGCAGATGAACCTGACTTTGGAAAGAACATCTGATTGACTAAGAGGGTCCCAGTCAGAGTAACACATCCCCTTAGTAGAGGTATACCAGGCAAAAACTAAAACAAAACAAACAAACAAACAAACAAAAAAAGGCAGAAAGATAACATTATAAATTAGGGTGCTGATAAACACCCAGTAGAACCAACCCAGGGATGCTGTGTTCAGCTGGGTTTCATAAAGAAAAGAACAGTATCAGAAAGAGCAGAATGTTCCATTGGGGAAACTTCCCAAGTAATGGGAAAATAACTGATAGAGATAACATTGTCAAATCAAGCAGGCACCAACAAGATAGAGCAGACACCTACTTAGGAATTTGTCAGTTGCCTGACATTCCTGATTGAGCTTTTAGCCCTGGAGAAGACCCCCACTGGCTGCATTTCTAGTTTCTCTTTCTTACTGCAGGCACTTTGTATGTCACTACTTGGCAAGAACAACTCTGTTGGAAACATTTTACCTCTAGCTGTCCTTAAGAACAAAAGTTTTTCACTCTTGGATGTTTTAGTGTTCTCTCTTTGGCACAGAGTTTATGCTATTCTAGCCTCAGACAAGAGTTCTTGGGGGAAACTTGACACAGAGTTGTTTGTGTTTGAAATGTAGCATGGGTGAAATCTGGGTGGGTGAAATCCTGGTTCCAGGGCCCTCTTCTCTGTATGGTCAAAAAACATGACACTTTACCAAAAAGTATGCTTTACACACCTGCATAAAAATCTGTTTCTTAATAGTATATTTTGAAATATTTAGTGATTCAAAGGGTATGATTCTCAACATAAAAGGATAAAAAAAACTTTATCTTATGGTTCATATGATATAAAGTCATTAAGGATAGTTCATGTATGGTATCTAGATGAAGAGAATGGCTCATTAAAAATTAGGAACAGTAGATAAGCTACTAATGAATAGTTAGGCATAGGATTTATTTGAAAAGTAATAAATATAGTGTTTTGATACTGTATTTATTATTAAAAAGTAATAAATAGATGCAAAGCCAGAGATTTTCTTGGTTATAAAATTTTCATATCTTTAAGTATCAATAAAGCAAATTTATGACATTGTTTGCCAATGAATTCTGAGATTTATTACAGCCTATTTCCCATGTTCCCTCTTCACCGTCTTCTGTTGTACTTCTAAATATTGGTAAATATTAAATTTTAAAACAAAGATTTTAACTTCACTTCAAATGTATCAGTGGGGAATGAGGAACTGAGGGGTAGCCACTAGAATGTCCCAGACTCCAGTTAAGAGAGAGGATGACTTTAGCTGAAATATCCATCAAAAGGGGAGATAGAACCTGTAGGGACCACCTCCAGTAGATAGGCAATTGAGGGATGCGGCCACCCACCCATCTCAAAATTTTTAACCCAAAATGTTCCTGTCCTAAGGAAAGACAGGGACAAAAACTGGAACAGAGACTAAAGAAAAGCCATCCAGAGACTGCCTCACCTAGGGATCCATCCAATCTGGAGGCACCAAACCCAGACATTATTGCTGATGGCAAAAAGCAGCCTGGTATGGCTGTTCCCTGACAGTTTCTACCAGCACCTGATCAATACATATGCAGATACTCACACCCAACCATTAGACTGAGCCTGGGGACTCCAATGGATGAGCCAGGGGAAGGATTGAAGGAGCCGAAGGTGATTGCAACCCCATAGGAAGAACAATATCAACTAACTAGACCACCCAGAGCTCCTAGAAGCAAAACACTAGCCAAAGAGTACACATGGAAGGATTCATGGGTCCAGATATATATGCAACAGAAGATGGCCTTATCTGACATCAATGAGAGGGAAGGCCCTTGGTCCTGTGGAGGTTTGATGCCCCATTGTAGAAGGATGCTAGGTAGGAGTGGTTGAGTGGGTAGAGGAGCATCCTCATAGAGGAAAAGGGAAGGGAGAAGAGGGGGAATGGGATAGGGGTGCTGTGTAGGGGTATCTGAGAAGAGGGATATCATTTGAAATGTAAAAGAAAAGTGATTAATAAAAAACCTGAATTAAAGAAAGATTATTTGGTTGCCCTAGCATGTTTCAGAGGCTAAGATGATAATGTGTTCTTTAACTCTTAGAAGAGTGTTGTCTTTCCCCAAAAAATATTATGTTGCGGGATACATTTCTTGCTATATTGCAGAATTCTAGCAAACCAATATTATGTCAACAACCGTCCAAGATATGCTTAGTACCTATTATACACCATGGATTTCATATATCTCATGTCTTGACTGGCTTTAAATGAAGTTAAAGTATGCATATTGCAGCAAAATGTCAGCCACTTACTTCATAGAGAGGTTTTTTTAAATTACATTGTAATAGTACTATTGAAAAATTAGCAGCTTGATCTGTAAGGTGAAAACAATTCAATATTAAAAAGACTGTATTCGACACATCATTTAAGACTTATGAAACTGGAGGAGGGAGAGTATAGGGAGGAGAAGAAAGAAAAAGAGGTGAAATCTGAATGTCCTGATGGAAATACGGTCCTAAAGCCAATCATCATTAATGATGATTTTGACACAACTCAAATGTTGTGTTCCCAATGTAGAGTCTCACACATATTGAATGTTTTCTGCACCATTTTGAAAGCATGTCACCAGGTCTTCTTGCCTTCTGCTGCAAGTTGTTGAACCTCTTCTTTCTTCTTTCTCCTATACTCTTTGAAAGAAAGTTGTAGCAAGGATGAAGATGAAGGGAATACTGGATTTCAGGACTAAAAAATAACAGAAACCTCCAAAATTTCATCCTAGTCACTTTGTTTCAAGTCCACATAGTACAATGTACTGTTTCTGCTAGCCCCCGAGAAACCATAAGTGGAATATTTTATAGGAGATTTTTAAATCAAATTAAATAATTATACATCAATATTAATTGTGTACTGTGGTTATTCATATATTCCTTTATTCTTTTTTGGTAAATATTATAGTTAGTATTATTCTTTTTTTGGGAAATATTATAGTTAGTATTAATATCCAATCTGACAGAATCTAGAATTACTTATGAGATGGACTTCTGGGCATGCCTGTGTGTGATTATCTGATTGGGGTTTCTGATGTGGAAAGACCATTCTTAACCATGGGAGACCATTTCTTGGACAGAGAATCCAGGATAGTGTATGATGAAGAAAGTGAGATGAGCAATGTCATACATCTTTTCCTTTCTGCTTCATGATTAAGCATGACACCTGTCTACCAGCTTTAAACTCCTGCTGCCTTATATAAATTATGGACAGTACTTCTTGAACTATAAGCATTAGAATAAACTCCTTCTCCCTTAAGTTTCATACCAGCAGGAAAAGAAACTTAGACAATAAAACAATAGAGACCTTGAGATCAACAGAAAAAAAAACCCCACAAGCAATAGTATTTAAAATATGAAAATCTTAAACATTGCTTAATATTGTAAGTAGACCTAGGAAGGACTTGTTATTCCCATTCCATATGTCTGAACTTCTGAGAAATGGTTACATATACCGGTATCCTGGAAATAATATATAGATATACAGGCGTTTTTCAGAGTACTCCAATACATTTCGTCTACTTTTTTATATTTCTATGAAATCTCTGAGGCCATGTCGTATTTGTGTGTATGTGAGTGAGTGTGTATGTGTATATATGTTCTATATGACTTGTTTCACTAGTTTTCAAAGTACATTTTTTACAGTATTTTACTACAAGAGTGTTCCAAGAAAGAAGAAATTAAAGAATAGTCCTTTTGAGAATATTGTATTATGTATTCATTACTTCGATATTAACAATAAAGATTAACTATGCAAAACTTCTGAGACCTGAAAGGTGCAACCTGAATAAATATATTCATATGTGCATTTTACAAACTCATATTCTTCCAGTCTTTTTTTAATCTTTCCCCCAAGATCATTATTTATACCCCACAGAAACAAGTTTCTACTTCACTATTTTGAATATATACCTAATCTTTGATCAATTCACAGAAAAGGATATAGCTCCTTTTCTGATGATGCTAAATTGGTATTTTCTGAATACTCCCACTAATTGGAATGTGGTCAATTATGTCAACAGGCAGCAATGGATAATGCAAAAGTTACAGGTATCTGTAGATCTGTCTATCAAATCACTGTGCCCATATTCCTTGGTCTTAGAAAACTAATAAAATATGACAGAAATAACATTATAGCAAAACTGTGGCCAGACCTTCAGTGATATGATTAGCATCAACTTTTATTTTCATATGAGGCTATTAGCATATAAGATACTTATTAAGGAGGCATCATGTAGACAGCAAGAGGCTATAGGGAGAAAAATATGACCCTTCTGGCAACATCCAGAATCAAGAAGGCTAACCAACCAGTGAGGGCATTCCAAAGGATTTATATCTAAATTTTTTCAGTTAAAAAAAAATCATAGAAATAACCTCAGCCAATATTACCTTGAGTAGAACCATCTAGTCAACACCCAGAAACATAAACAGTAAGATTTGTGTTTTATACTGGCAAATGGTATATAAAATTAAACAAAATACTATTTCCTAAACAGGAAGGAATTGAAGAACATCCCTATGGTCACGAATTTGACTGGCTTCTGGATTACAATGAACTCTAATAGAAAAATACAAGTTCAAGGGGTTGAAGATCAGATGACCATGAGAGCAGATGCTTCTTGAAGCAAATAAAATTTTTAATATACTATTATTTTCTTATAATAATCCTAAAGTACTCTGAAATACATGGTGACCCATCAGAAGAATTTAAGCTTCACTAGGTTCTATCTTTGTTCTTGTGCTTGTGACTTCCTAGCCAGCCCAAATATCTTCTATTAGATAGTTAAATACTTTTCTATAAGTTAAGGCCAATTGTGTGTGTGTGTGTGTGTGTGTGTGTGTGTGTGTGTGTGTGTGTGTCTGAGAGAGAGAGAGAGAGAGAGAGAGAGAGAGAGAGAGAGAGAGAGAGAGAGAGAAAGAGAGAGAGAGATGGCACCTTGAACTCCTGGCATGTAAAAACCTTGTTATCATTATTGCTACTCTTGATTTTGCCTTCAGTCTAATAATAGTTAATATTTATGGCCAACCTGACAAGATATAGAATTATAAAGAAAATAGTCTTCTGGAGATGCTTGTAAGGATTGTTCCATATTGAGTTAACTGGGGTAGAAGGATTCATTAAAATGTGGATAGCACCATTTCATCTGTTGGTATCCTAGGCTGCATTAAATGGACAACCAGCCTTAGTATCAGCAATTATCACTCCTTGTTGGTGACCACCTACTTCATGCTCCTGACACCACATCTTCTATGACAGTATGTATAGTTGTTCTAAACTGTGAGCTAAAATAACTCTTCTTTTCTTAAGTAGTTATGCTTATTTTCCTCACAATATCAAGAAAGTAACTTATGTTAAGCACATCTTTTTATTTTTAATTCTTGCTATATCCATAGGGCTTTTTTGACTGAGCCTATAACCTACATTTGAAAAAAAAAAGAATATTACAATTTGGGGGAGTAGACTTATACTATCATTACATCATGATGGAACAAATGAAATTTATGTGATGTCTTCAGTTCTTCCTAGTTTAGACAAATATCATAAATGATGTAATGATAAAGGTGAGAGGACCTAGAAAATCATATACTTTAAAAAATAGAAAGGACTATGACAGCCATGTATGGCATGTAAAACCCTTTCCAGAAATAGCATTGCATGAACCTTGTCCTATAGGTACTTTCAGCTAAACTCCAATCTCCCTGTCCCTCTACTCCATCTGTAAACTAGGACCCAGATGCTTATGTAAATAATCTCAATTAGAGATGCAATCATCACATAAAAACCTCAACAAATGAATACCTATAGGAAATAACACTCCAATAAATCTTGCAAAATGCCTGCTATTCACCACATTTGAAATTTTGAGCATATGGAAATGAACATCATGTTTGAAATTAAAAGATGCACTTGACTTCAGGTATAGTTAAAAGTACCTGTGCCTTATAAAGGACTCCAGTTCTATGAATATGGTTCTACAACGTCAGAGACAGCTTCATTATACAGAATTAATACATATGTCTTTTTAAAAAAATGTATTTTCTCTTTCCTCTTCCATCAATTTTTATGGAAAAATTAAAGGAGTGATAACTAAAATCCTTCTATGTACTCTAAAGAAATGGTGATAATATTTTTGTTGATAATCATGAAAATGACTCTGAAATAGCTATTAGGAACTATCAGACTTAGAATATTAATGTCTCCCACTCACGATTATTTTAATGAACTAAACTATAAATTCTCCATCAAACTATAATTTCCTTTGTGACAATTATTTATCAGAGATCATTTCTACATCATAGTTTTAGATATTAAATTTTCTTCTCATTGCTTCCAAATAGAGATTTTTCAATAAAAAAAAGTGAAGCAGAAAATTTAACCTCTACAAGTCTCATATTGTACACTTATGTTTCTTTTAAAGCGAAGATTAGCAAGACAACAAATTTATAGTGCAAATATTAAAATGTTTAAGGTCTACATAGTATGTTGGAGTTATTAATCCCTGATTTATTAAGCTAAAGAGAAAGAGAGGGGGAGAGACTAAATAGTTAGATGGTAATGTTAGATGATAGATGATGGTAGATACTCAACATGTAAATAAATGATAGATAATAGATAGGAGGGTACATACATATATACATCGCTAGATAGATAGAGAAATAGATAGATAGATAGATAGATAGATAGATAGATAGATAGATAGATAGATAGATGACGATGAGGTGGAGGGGTAGATGGATTGATGGAAGGATGGATAGATGGATGGATGGATGGGTGGGCAGGTGAGTGAGTGGATGGATGGATGGATGGATGGGTAGATGATAGGCAGGCAGACAGATAGAAGATAGAGGTATTTAGATGGATGAATGGATGGATGGATGAGTAGATGGATGGATAGATAGACAGATAGGTGATAAACAGACAGATAGGTAGACAGACAGTCAGAAGGATAGATAGATGAAAGTGACTCCTAATAAGAGAGAACAAGAATTTAGCAGAAGGCATATTTTGCTGCCTCCTGTCATTTAACATTGTTCTCAGGAATTTTTCTCAAATCCTTGAGCCTTCTGGAGGCAAGACTTCATTGTGTAGAGTATATTTTAAAATTTAAATACATATCTGGCTATTATAATATAAATTTCATTAACTTGAATAAAAAGCATTTCAGAGTTGGATGAAAAATAATAGAAGCCTTACTTTTACAGAATACATTTCAAATAGTCCAATTCTATTCCATGTTCTGTTGTCATTTTCTTTCCCGGGATTTGGCTTTTCATTTATGTAAATATAAACAGTACATTTTTAATTCATTTGTGGGTCTTCATTTAGTACTAGAAGTGGCATCAAAACCAATACTGCAACATGTAGCATTCCACTGTCACACCAAGTAGGTATTCATTCCTCTTCCTGTAGATCCGGTTTTTATACTGAATCAAAGAACTACTTGTCTGACAAGCTGAGCAAGCAAGCAATCACACTTTTAGAGAACAATTTAAAATAAAGGTATAGGAAGAGAGAAGAAATATATCCTATGGACCTACGAGATGGCTCAGGGAATAAGAATGTTTTCTGTACCAGTACAAAACAAACAAACAAACAAACAAAAAAACAAAGATCGGATCCGCAGGAACTATATAAAAAGCCTTGACAGCATAACTATACAAAGCACTGAAGGAGAGGGTTGGAGAAGAGAGAACTTCCCTGAGCATTGCTAGCCACCAGGCTCACTGAAAAGGACAAGCTTCTGATTTAGTGAGACCCCCTTTCCAAGGCACACATGCAGAGAACAATAGGGAAACACCCCTTAGATCCTCCTCTAGCATCCATGTGTGTTTCTTATGTACAAACTTGTAGATATACATATATATATTAAATATATAGAATAATTTGTTTTTACCATGAAAGCTTGGTAGAAGGTAGCTAAACTCAACAAAATTAGAGAGACCAAGTCCTCCTGCTTTTATGAGCAGAACTAAGGCTCTATCTTGTGCTTTAGAGTAACAGACTTTGTGTTCCCCATGAGAAGTATAGAGAAATAGCATGAATTCCCACAGGGTTGCTGCTCCAGCTACATCTGGCTGAGGACATTAAACCAAGCATAAAGAGATGCCTTTATTTTGTGAACTCTTTCATAGGGATTATCTCTGTCTGTCCCCAAGGCTTGCAATGGATGATGAAGTAAGAGTTCACAAGTACCTGAAAAGATTTTCATCATGCCTCTTGTTTTGTTGGTGCATATTTCCTGCCTTCTGACTTGGCTCTAATGCTTTCAGGGATTCACTCTCAAAGTGTACGTGCCTAGCCCACAGCTGCTGTCTACAATCCTTGGTACCAAGCAAATAGGTTTGGTACCTTCATCACATCTGCTCTAGGAGTCCAGAGAATGAGAGATCAAGGTTAAGTGAGGTCTTAAGAGAGCAAAAAGGAGATGGCACTGCACAGACAGAGGCTAAATATACAGTCTCACTTCCTTCAAATTTGCTGTGCAGGGTCAGAGGCTGATGCAAGATGTCTTCCTAGCACAACCTGAGAGTCGTAGGTCTCTACTTTCTGACAGCTTCTGTGTATTCCAGATCACTGTGGTTTCTCATTACACACTGATGCTCCCAACCTACTGCCTCATTCACAACTCTCCCTTTTGCTACAAAACATGTCATTAAACCTTAAAATATACTTGATAAGTCACGATAACTTTCTATATATCATGAGTATCCTATAGAAGGTTTATTTATCCATTTTTACTAAGTTCTAATAATAGATGAAATATTTCAAAGCCTCTAGTTTATTTTTAATTACTTATTTTTTTCAATCACTCCTTTGAAGTGATTTTTCCATACCTTCGTAAAACATAGAGGAACTTTTGTTGAAGTAGATATGTGTGCCTCATCACTAACATTTCAATGGCTCCAGGTTTCTGCTTGAATGTGCAAAGAGTGATGATAATTCTGTCTAGCACCTACATCTGCAGCTCTGTCTTTACAGTGGTGAGAAAGGATGAAACCTGACTTTATGAACACATCAAACATTCTCAAAATTTAATATCATACTCTTTATTTGCAACAACACTCTCTTGTGTCTTAACTTTTTTCCCCAAATATTTGGAGTTCCTACTATGCATCAGATACTCTTCTAGCTGCAAATACTTATGACACTGAGCTAGATAGGACTATTTTAATCTGTATCTCTTAACATCAGTAATAGAAAAGGACCAAATAATCAATTTTATTTAATTTTGTGGAGTGTTAAATCCCAAGGAAATGACACTTTAAATGTTGTGAATTAACTTAACTCAAGTCAGACATTAAAAGGGACTAGGACTTCTTAGGATCCATCTTCTTAGGTACATGAGTAAGCACAACTGCCTATGTGTAAAAATAATTTTGCAATGTTTTTTCTTTTATTATTATTACTATTAGTAGCAGTAGTAATATTTATTAATTATTCTATTTATTCATATCCTAAATGCTGACCTCCCTGGTTATGCCTATCAGTTCTTTCCCCCATGATCCCTCAATTCACTTCTGAGAGGGTGGGCCCTAGGCATCCCCTCCCTGGGACATCAAGTTTCTAGAGGTTTAGGCACATCCTCTCCCACTAAGGCCAGACAAGGCAGCCCTCTGCTACATATGTGCTCAGGTGGCTCAGTCTCTGGGAGCTCCCATGGGTCTAGGTTAGTTGCTATTGTTAGTCTTCCTATGGGGTTGCCATCCCCTTCAGCTCCTTCAGTCCTTCCCCTAACTCTTCCATTGGGGTCCCCAACCTCACTGGAGTAGTTGGCTGTAAGTATCTGCATCTTTCTTGGTCATCTGCTGATTGATTTTCTGAGTGGACTACCATACTAGGCTCCTGTCTGTAAGCACAACATAGAATCAGTAATAGTGCCAGGGTTTGGTGCCCACCCATGGAATAGATCCCAAGTTTGGCCTGTCACTGGGTGATCTTTCCTTCAATCTCTGCTCCATTTGTGTCCCTGTATTTTTTTAGACAGGAACAATTCTGGGTCAAATTTTCTGAAGGTAAGTTGGTGGCCCCAACCCTTCACTGAGAGCATTCACTATTTACTAGTGCTGGTCTCTTCAGCTTCCTGGGTTGGGTTGAAAATTTCCAAAGGCATTTGTGATAGTTTAAGAGACTGTGATATTACATTACCCAAATGAAACACAAAATTAAAAAAGACACAGAGGTTACTTACTCCACATATTTTCTGGTATAAGGTAGTACCGAGGTAGGAAAACACATAATTGTAGAAAAGCTCAGGGGAATAATCACTAGATTGTTGCTGTTGAACTGCCAAACATGGCCCACTTCAGTTAGATCCCACGCTTGATGAGTCTTCATTTTCCTTGACTTCAAAAAGATCATCCGCACTTAGGCATATCACTGTAACATGTAGGCTGTGCCACTTACACATGATAAAATCTTTCACATTCCATCTCCAGACCCACTTTAAGGCTATAGCAATGCAGAAACACATGGGTACACATAGTTCCAGGTTTTAGGCGTTCCTGAGTACTAGGTCAACATTTATAAAAGTAAGTACATGGATTACAATTCAGAAACATGTCCTGTGTCATTTTATTTCACTACAACAATGAGACAAGTAACTCACCAAGAAAAAAAAAAAGCATGTTAAGGAGGTGAGAAGGCATCTTCTCAGTAGAAGCTTTGTAGGCAAAGGGAGGATACAGAGAAAAACTGAAAGTGCTAAGGAGTGAATTGAAACTGAATGCCAAAAAAGCTTACCTTGTAAAATCATCCTTAAAAACAGAACAGGTATGAATTTCCCAAGCAAATTGTAAAAATATTCATTGTGATTGATAATATGAAAATATGAGAATGCATAAAAATCTCTGAGAATACAAAAATTCTAAGTATACAAATGCACAATTCTCCAGTATTGCAATAGTGTATAAACCATCTGTTTTTGCTTTGATATGATGCTTAAGAGGAAGAAAAATACTAGCCGGGCAGTGGTGGTGCATGCCTTTAATCCCAGCACTTGGGAGGCAGAGGCAGGCGGATTTC
>NW_022196905.1:240455236-240463726 GCF_008632895.1 Mastomys coucha
AAAAAAAAAAATACTAAATAATAAAAAAAAACAGATAAATTTGTTATAAAAATGTCATTAAGTATGGATTAGAATTTTTGTTCATATTATCAAAATGAGGTCCTCAACTGAAGATGAAATATTATAGTTATATTTTGTACAATTCACAGATAACTATAAACCATTCAACTATTGTAAATACATATGATTTTTAGTAAATAAGCAAAACAAACAGTAGATGAGATTCCTAACAAACATGTATATACCAAAGAGAGACAGAGAGAGAGACAGAGGCAAAAGAAAACAAGAGATTTGCAAAATGACCAGAAAATATAATGTCAAACCAGATATTTATATAAATGCACAATAAGGAAATTTATTTTTTCACTGTGCAAGCATCATGCCTTCATTTCTGATAGCAACTCTTCTTTTATACAATATATCAGAATACTGAAAAAAGGAAAACCTTATCCAAGCCCTTTATTATCTTAACTGTTTTCTAAAACCAGGGTATAACCTTGGATTGGACTGGTGGCTTTACTAAGTAAAGTGCTTGCTGCACAGTTTGAAGAATTAAGTTCAAATCCTCAGAACACATGAGAAATGCAGACGTGTGAGAGCACCATTGATCCCAATGGCTGGAGAACATATTCGTGTTTCTAAGAGCTAGTCCCCAAGCTGAAACATAGAGCTCTAATTTCAATGAGGCACTCATTCTTAATAAAACAGTAGATACTGAAAATGGAAAATACACACTTTTGAATCTATAGTCTCCATAGGTATATATGAAACACACACACACACATACACACCATACACAGAAAGAATAAAACATGCAACTTACTGTAGTATTGCATTGTCTATTCTGGTAATAATTTAAATATATTTTTCTTTGTAATTTATGTGAACTAAATATATAAGTTCATTTAAAGAAACAAAATTTGTAAACTTAAAAATGAAATACTAGCAATTATATATCTAATAGAAAAAGTCAGCTAAATTCTTCACAGAAAGGGATCCGCAACCACATATCATTGAAAAGGACAGTCATTGTCAACAAAGAATATGCACCCTCATTTAGAGTTGACAGATTCCATTTGGTGAGGAGCATCTCATTCATGGTAAGTGGGCTTTGAAGATTCTTCCTGACCACACAACATATAGTATCTAATGAATCATGAAGAAACATGTCTTTCTTACAGCACATTCCTAGGATACATTGGGGCCTAATAGGGTCACCAGTGGTACAGATCTCTCCTCATGAAGCAGCATGTTTACTTATAACAGGAGTTTCTGATAGGCTTGTCAGTTGCCCTAACACAAGATGTTTCAGTGATGACTTTTTCTATTGTGAATGGTACACACTGCACACACTGGCAGCTACTTGCATTAATGAGTTATTATTGACTCATCAAGTTGAATACTTACTTTTAAGGAAAAAAGTAGACAACCCTTTTGATTTTACATAACCTGTAGTAAAAGATTCAAGCTGTGTTTATACATTCCAAGACTACTTAATATTTCACAACATAACTTAATATTATTTTCTTATGAGTTACAGTACCAATTTTGCCTCTATAACAATCAATGTTTAAATTCTGAAACAACCTTCTCAGACACCATTCCTATTCAGGCAAATGCATGATACCTGTGTATGCACATATATAGTCTTATACTATATATACACATAGTTATAAAATTTGGCCCTGATGCAGGTTACTATCTTTTTATGGGAAGACTGCAATTCAAAGAATTAATTTGTATATGTTTTATGTAACTGGAGAGTCTGGATGAGTATGAGTTCATACTTCAATCAGTATATTATTGTTTATGGATTTCCAATTCATCTCTTGTTTTTTTTTGTGCTCTTTCCATCCATGTTATTTTTTCATTGTAATGGAAGTATTATGCATATTGCCCTTCTTTCCTCTTTGAATACCAATATCCTCTGAGCTTCAGTTCATACACAGAAAATATCACTGTAACATCTTCCAGAAAAAAAACTAAATAGTCCATCTAATGACACTCAGTGACTATTGGCAGATAAAGCTTATTTTATCACCTAATCCCTCAATCAAGCCCCCAGAAATGGGCTGGCCCTTCAATATTATTTACTTCTAACAAGAACATTGGAGTTGGCTCTACAATACTCAGAAGGAATAAAAGCATTTCCTCTGGAAACAGATTATTCTTGATATGAAAAACAATTGTGGGCCAGGTAATAACTAGATAGACAAAAATGGTTATCTTGTGTAAAATTAACTTTGTTTCCCAAACACTCCTTAACTTCTTTGGTTTTCTGTAACCATAATACTATGACCTGTTGGACCAGAGTACATTAAGGTTGTATTCAATGCCCATTTTCAAATCATACTTTATTCTGGATAATGATTTAACTTGTAAAAGTATTATATTTCATACTACACATAGCCATTACATAATTATGTCTATTTTGTGGCATCTAAGGTTATCTGTTACATATATTGTCTTTATATTTAACTTTTTCTAACATGGCAGATATAAAACTTTGTAAGTTGTAGCACAGTGGTCTATACTTTTTTCCTGGTTTTATCTGTGTAGTAGTGTTTGCTGACTATCACACATGGTCAAGATCTAAATGAATTTAAAGTACAGCCAAACCATAATATTGGTGTACATTAAAATAGTCACAAAGCGAGGGAAGATTATATTTAACTATGTCAGCATAATCCAACTCCTGAAACTTGTCCCTACATAGCTCCATACTAAAAGACACTTTTTAAAGTCTTTATAGTACTGAAAATGTCATCACAAATTTTATCTTGACTTAAAAGCATCACTGGTGAGTTTATGACTTAAGTTTGAATCTCAGAATAAATTATATCTTTAATGATTTGGCTTACATACTAATCACATGTATCTCTCATCCCAAGGAAACGTAGTGTTGACTCTTGTTTACCAAGCATTGATCTATAGATAGAAATTAAAGTGTAGTCATAAATTATAATCAACAGACTTTTGGCTTGAATGTACAACAATCTCTGTGAAAACTAGAATTGTTTCCTGAGCTGTTACAGCATTGTGAACACTAAAGTTGAAGTGAAAAGCCACAGGGGTTATCCCATGACTTATACTCCAAAGTGTTATGATAGTCAAAATTAGTGCCTGGATGCTGGTACTCTTCTTAGATACCATGTAAGTTTTGAGTAGGTAAAATCAAGATTGTAGAACTGGATTACTTGGTGTAGTCTTTGAAATATTGTACATGATCCTGGTTCCTGTCACATGTGCTACTTCCAGGTCTGTGGCAATGTGAATTGTGCCTCTTCCATATCCTGAGTTGTTCTTTCCTGCCTTTATAGCCATAAAGGGCAGACACTATCTGAAACCATGATATCCAATGAAGATTTTCCCCCTTGTGTCTTGATTTGTTTCTACATGTTTTTCATTCTTAAGACATTTTCCTTTCTGCTTTTTGTTTGTTTGTTTGTTTATTTTATAAACATGGTAACATGTTCTTTTGTATTCCAGAGATTGGTCTCGAGATTCTGATCTTTCTGCCTAAAAAATATTTCATAATTCTATCTACTTCTGCTGTAAGTTGTAATGGTGACATTTTCTGTTCATATTAAAGGTCAGAGAGTATTGGTGTTCAGCTGCTGAAATAGGATAAAGGTAGGCAATATGCAGAAAACTTTTTTTATAATGAAAAAAAGCTTGAAGGGAAACAGGGAAAAAGAAATCAAATGAAAGCTGTATTTCAAATACATAAACAATGTGAATATATGAATTGCTGTCTGAACTCATACTCATCTGTACTCTCCAATCACATAACATACATATAAACTAGTTCTGATTTGAATGGAAATCTTTTCATGGAAAGATAGTAATCTGCATCTGGACCAAGTTTTATAACCATACACACACACACACACACATGCACATGCGTGTGTGTGTGTGTGTGTGTGTGTGTGTGTGTGTGTGTGTATCAGAGTTCGGTCTTCAAATCTTTCTGTATCTATCTACCTTGATCTGGGATTATAGGTGTGTACTACCATGCCTAGCTTAAAGTATAGTTTCACAAATGGTGAGAATTATGTATAAACAGCTAAGAAAAATTAAACAAAATATGTATCAATTGATTAGGAGAAATGGGATATCAACTAATAAATGAAAACCTCTTCTAAGTTTTCATTATCCTGACCACAGTATCCATGCTTGGCCTGTAATGTAAAGCTTTGAATTCCTAGCATGTTCCAGGTGTACCTTTCTTAGGTTACTCATCTCAATTGTTGGTAAATTTTTTAATGTTGGTGTCATAGAAAAGAAAATTGAACCATGAGATACATCTTCATCTTCTAACATTCACATCTCTAACTAAAGGTTAAAAAAAAGGAAAATTAAAAAATAAAAAGAAAAAAGTAAAATTAACAACAATGTAAGAAAAGAAATTGTGCTTGTTATTGTCTTAACTTACTGAACTGTGCATTCTACATTTTTGGTTCAAAGCAATTAGAACAATACCAGATAATTTGCCAGTGAAAAATTGTGAAATGGACATGTGATATGATGAATGCTATAGAATTGGTTTTGAGTGATTTTTTTTTTATGAGAAGATTAATTCTGGGTCTTATTTCTTCATGGTAAACAAAGAAAACCACTCAGTGATTTCCCTTCTATTTCTGCCAATGTTTTTGGTATGCATATTTCAGTTTAAAGAATTGGAAACTTATTGATTTTAAGCTGAGGGCATAAATATGCTATCAAAGTATAAAACTGAGTCATCAAAAGTTTTCCCCATTAGTCTATTTCTGGCCTTATGGCCAGTGAATATGATGGATGAGCTTCCTTCTTCTACAGGAGTTAGAAGAGTGGTTTATGATTCTTCTATTCCCTAGCAAATATAAAATGAAAACGGGACATTCTTGTACCCAACCAATGGACAGAGAAGCCAAGGACCCCTATGATTGAATTATGGAAAAGCTGAGGAGGAAGGTGACCCTGTAGGAGGACCAGCAGTTTCAATTAACCTGGATCCCTGAGAACTCTCAGACACTGTATCACTAACCAAGTAGCATCCACCAGCTGATATGAGGCTCCCAACACATATACATCAGAGAGTTCCAGGCCTGGGCTCAGTCAGAGAAGATACACCTAACCCTCAAGAGACTGGAGGCCCCAGAAAATTTAGAGGTCTGGTGGGGTGGTTGGTGGGGACATCCTTATGGAGGCAGGGGGGTGGGAAAGAGGTTTGGGATGTGGAACACTCAGAGGGTGGACTGGAAGAGTAATAAAACCTGGAGTATAAATACATACATACATACATACATACATACATACATACATACATACACTCATACATAAAAGTTAAAAAAGAAAAAGAAAAAAGAAAAGGGGACATTCTGATATCCGAAAGAGGGACCTTTTTAGAATTTCTCTAATTTTAGAAATCACCACCTATAACTACAAGAATGACATTTTTATAGTACCTTGAGCTGTTCCATGCTATTCCATGTTTGAATATTACCATTATCCCAGAAGAATTAGGGTTTAAAAGCCTGGTAAATTTAATCAATTGGACTGATAGTACCATGAGGGCACTAATATCATCAATGGATTAGTCTATGAATTAGTTCATATTTGGATGTGATGTCAGTAAGTAATGCCTAACTGGAGAGAGTAAGTTGCTCAATAAGCCACGCTTCTGAGTATGAGATTGGGCCCCTCTCCCTGCTCCTGGCTTGGCTTTGAATAGCATGTCTTCTCTACCACAGGTTCCCTGCCAGAATATTCTGCCTCACAGGCCTCAAAAACAATGGAAACACCAACTATAAACAGAACCGACAGAAAGCCACAGGTGAAATAATGTTTCCCTCCTTTTAAATTGTTTTAATCAAGTATTTGTCATATTAATAAATATTATAAGTCATGAAACTAGCATATCTTCCACTATATAAAAAAGAGCCTTCTATATGGAGGTATCCACATAGTAAGGTATCCAGTTCTCTTGATTTTCTTATGTAGCAAAGTCAAGAACAAAGCTGGGTCTATCAAGCGGCCTATAGGAAACCTGGCATGTTTCATTCTAAGTTCAAAGTACTTGTGGAGGATATGACTCCTGTGTCAGAGTTGCTAGAGAGAGTGGACAAAGGCTAAGCTAATGAATACAAGCTAAGACTGCATGAAGACAGCAAATGCTAGCTTTATAAAAGACGTAACACCAAGAGTGAGACACCTACGCAGAAGTCTCTGTGAATACAAAGTTATTCCTGGTGTATCCATCCAGTAAAATTAAGGGAATGCATGCAATAATGTAATATATATTCTGTTATAAATTAATTCAACTACTGTAAACTTGTCAATGGATGGCTTGTCTATCCTCACCTAAGGGAAGGTTTAGTTAAAATTTTGAGGGACTTGTAGACCATTTCAGTGCATAAAACTTTCTTAGGCTTTTGGCTTGGGCATTAAAGTACTCAGATACAAATGTGGGTACTTTTTAAACCCCATATTTTCCCTGTTTTACATGGGTGAATAGTTGCTTTATTTATTATGCAGTTGGTGATGGTTATAGAGAATTTTTCTTCAGTATGCTTGAGATTTATGGACCAAGGCTGCCCTTTTATTAGGCAATATATTCAGTTTGGCATTCATAGGTGCCTAGAGAATTTGGTGTGGATATACATTTTATCATAAAAAATTCTCATAATGATTATTATTAGCATAACATGTTGTTTATCAAACCTCAGTATTAAAAATCTGCATATGTTGTTTTAGCATTTCAGGCTTTGGTTTGGAGTAGAACAAAGAGTGGCATAAATATTTCTGATGCTTGGCAAATGCATTGGCCAAGAAGAAGAAGGGGAAAAAAAGAAGGAAGGAAGGAAGCCAACAAAATCATGGGCCACTAAAATAATGAAGGCAGCATTCCTGATGACATCCTTAAAAAACTATTGTTTCCCTCCTATACAATGGATTTAACACACTTAAGTTTCCCAGAATACTCCAGGGCACTATTCCAGTTTACCTGAGTCTTGAAACCCCTAAAATCTCTACTTATGCTCTTAGAGAAAAAAATCAAAAAACAGACAAACACCCTCATTTTCTCCTGCCTGACATTGTGGAGCCTGAACAAACATTGCCATCATCCATCTGATACTTTGCAGGTTATAGCGATGAAAAGGGGACAACAGGAATTGAAGAGGACTTCCAAAGTTTCACAGAATCAGCTAGAGACCAGATAACTGTATTCTTGTGTTTAAACATGTCCTTTTCTAAATTACGAATAAGGAGTAACTGGGCCACATTCTTTGTCCTTTTTCAGCCATTTCCTGTAGCCAATATTTTCTTAAACCTTTGATTTAACAACAAAATACTTTCATTCAGGGTGGCCATGGAAACACTGTATGAAATAGTACCAATGTTTTAAATTTTCTATTCAGTACAGTCAACTTAAATTCTTTGAATTTTGCAAATCTGTTTATTAGGTACTACTCTTATTGACCTAGCTAGCCTAAGAGAATTATCCTACGTCCGAAGATAATGAGAAAGAATGTTCCCAGCAAGCAGGACTTTTTCAAATAATGTCCCCATGTTGTTGCAGGAAATATTGAAAAGGAACAGCAAGTTTCTGTGCTACCCCCAGCTACTCTCAGCCCTGGCAGTTCTTATCTCAGGGAGACTCTCTGACTCAGAGCTCTAAAATCTCACAGCACCAGCAGGCCACATGGCTGCAGCAGGGTATTTTCATCTAGGCAGACTTTCTGCTCAGAGCTCCCCAAAAGTCTCTACCTGCCGCATTAAGTTTCCTTGTTGGATTGTTGCCATGCCAGCCCCATGCAATGACTAACCATCTCGCTGTTATTGCCTCAATTCCCAGTAACCGGTAAAATCAAAACTCTTAAAGCTTATAGTTAATTAGTCAGATTTATGTATCAATAAATTCTCAGTTCACAAGATGCCCACACAATAATTTCAGAGCCAATTGAATAATGATACAAGCTGCCCACCTAGATAGACAAGTTATCACAATTATTTTATCCTCTTGTTATATTCATAGCTACCTGTAGCTATTCAAAGCCAAGCAGATTCTGGATCATCTCCTTCCTGCTCCATTTTCCTTCCTCCTTCTACCTGTCTCCTCCATCTCTTTCTCTCTGCAACTCTTAGTGCTGCCTTCCTTTTCCTTGTCCAACCACAGGCCTCGTGTTGTACTAATATTTAAATTAATTGGACAGGGAAAATCCTGCCACACCAAGTAATACTGTCTTCAGGATCAAAGTCAAGTATCATGACCCACATTTTTTGTAGAAAGACAGGATGAGTGTATGCTTCACTGCTCTGCTAGCACATAAAGGCAGCAATTCAAATGGTATTAGCCATGTCAAAAGTCCCAGTGATCATGTATATCCTCCATCATCACCACTCCAGCTAAACTCTGTTCAGAAGAAGTTAATATCAAGCAAAGTCAATAACAGAATGAACACAGTGAAGAAAAACTAATGTCATCTTATTATCTTTTCTTTTCTTTTC
>NW_022196905.1:240463736-240469157 GCF_008632895.1 Mastomys coucha
CTCACTCTGTAGACCAGGCTAGCCTCGAACTCAGAAATCCGCCTACCTCTGCCTCACAAGTGCTGGGATTAAAGGCATGCACCACCACCGCCCAGCCTTATTATCTTTTCAAACTTTTGTTTTTCCAAGAAAGTGACTTTTCTCATTGTGTCTATACTTAAGTATGTACTTAGAGACCTGCCTTAGAGTATGTCTAAAGAACTGACTTCACTTTCAGAAAGATGGTTAATTTGACACCCACAAGCACTCCTCTGATACTTTGTTTGTGTCAATGAGAAGATTGAAACCATTAATGCAAAGGTGTCAGTCACGAGGACTGATTCAGGAAGAAGACTTCTACACTCCAGCCTCATAAAGGAGTATGTCAGTGATTGTCTGCTGCTATATAAAACTTCATGTGCAAGAAAAATTATAGGAGTAAGACTTGATCAGAGAAACTTGCAAATAGGTTGAGGTCCAATCTCTTAAATGCTAGTTTAATTTGTACACTTCTGTAGCAAGGACATATTTCCTAAATCCCCCCAAAAGGATCAACCAAACAGAGACCAAAGTCAAATATTTGAGCCTAAAGGGAACACTTCTCATTCAAATCAATGCATTCCTCTCTGTAACTTCTATGAGCTCATGACCATGTTATAATGCAAAATGCATTCCATCCAACTTTAAAAGTTCCCTGTGGTTTTCACAATCTCAATGCAAAGTTTCTTCCAAGACTCATCAAAGCCCTTAGCTGCAGGAAGGGGTGGTACAACCTCTAGAAAGTCACAGAGAACTGGGATGTGGAGGCTCCAAGGACTCAATGGGGATGGCCTTAAACAAAATTCCCAACAGTAGGGAGAAGGAACGTGAAGAGACCACCTCCAGTAAGTAGACAGGGCCCCCAGTGGAGAGCTGGGGTCACCAGCCTACTTTCAAAATTTTTGGCCCAGAATTGTTCCTGTTTAAAAGAAATACAGGGACAAATGGAGCAGAGATGAAAGGAAAGGCCATTAAGTAACTGGCCCCACTTGAGATCCATCCCATGGGTGGGCACCAAACCCTGATTCTATTGCTGATGCCATGTTGTGCTTAGAGATAGGAGCTCACTATGGCTGTCCATTGAGAAAATCTACCAGCAGCAGACTGAGACAGATGCGGATATTTACAGCCAACAATTGGGCTGAGGTAGTGGACCCTTATGGAAGAGTAGGGAGAAAGATTAAAGGAGCTGAAGGGAATAGCAACCACATAGGAAGGCTAACAGTATCAACCTAACCAAACCCCTGGGAGTTCCAAGAGACTGAGCCACCTACCAAAGAGCATACATGGGATAGTCGATGGCCCCTGGCTCATACATAATGAAAGACTGCCTTGTCTGGCCTCAGTTGGGAAGAGGCATCTAGTTCTGTAGAGGCTTGAGGCTCCAGGGATAGGGGGATATGGAAGTTGAAAGACTGAGGTGAAGGAGGATGGATAGTGAGGGGGTGGGTAGTGTGGAGTGGGGAGCACCCTCTCAGAGGCCAAGGGGAGGCGGATAGGTAAAGGGCTCTTGGAGTGAGGTTGGGAAGGAGGAGCAACATTTGGAATGTAAATAAATAAAACATTTAAACAAAGAATTTGAAAGACTCTATGATTGTTCATATTGTCCAAATAAGGCACAGATGAGGGCTGAAGGTATTAGCTTGGCAGAAGTTGGTTAGACGTTTTATGAACCATTGTAGCCATTGTTCATCTTGGCCACATAGGTTGAAGCGTTAATCTTCTGTTTTATACTTGACCAAGCACATTTTTATAGAAAATGTAAATAAATGTAGAGGAAAGTAAAATATCCTCTAGGATTGAACATACATCCCATCTTTCTCCCAGTCTTTTCTGTTTCTGTTATTGTTCACAAGGACAAGAGTGCTGCAGCTCATTCAGTTGGATACCTGGAATACACTGCACAGCCTGTAGTCAGTTCAACAGGTTGGAGAGTGTCTCCAACAGTTTGGAGAGTGTCTCTAAGCTTTCCAGACAGCTTAGCTACTTTCTGCTTGTTCATGACAGTTTGGTCTGAAAGTCTTTGCAACATTGGCTTTCTTCCATCTTAGGATGACTCTCAGCCTTTGCTGTTTAGTCTGGAAGAAGGTAGGGCAGGGGGTGGCTATTGAATCTGGTGAGTTTCAGAGACTTCCTGAAGCTACTTGGATTTGTTACTTTCCTGCTTAAGCAGCTTACTCCAGGGTGCAGTATTTTAATTAGTGGGAACTGTTATGCAACCTTCTCCCCATTCCTCCTGCTCTGACATTCTTGCTGCGTTCTCATCCACAATGATGCCTGAGCCTTGCAGGGGGTGACTATGGACATCCACCACTTGCTAAGAAGTCGGCTACCATGCCCAACTATCAGGAGCTTCAGCAGTGGTTCTGACCTGAGGCCTGTAACAACAAGGACATATGTGCATAAACATACATGTTTAAAAGGCAGTATGAAAGGTACATCACATCCATTTAATAAAACAATAGATGTTGTTTTCCCATGGAAACATATGACCTCCTCAGCCACAGGGTTTTGTCCTGGTTTACAGTACAAGATGTGAACTCTCTTTTGTGTAGTGACCCTTATGTTAGAACTCTATTGGTCTTACCCATGACAGCTGAACCACTATAGCACTAGCAGGCACACCCTGTCGAGCCTATTGCTGTTATAGCAACCAGGATTCATAGCAAAGTAGGAATGTACATGACAGTTCTCCACCAACAGTTTTCATGGCACCTTCTCACACTATGAAAGCCAGACAGAAAGTCCTGCTGTCTAGTTCTGACACACAACCAACAGTAACAGCAGTAGCAATAGTGTTTATGATTGAGTGTGGGGAGCTCAAGGGCTTCCCTGGCCAGCAACTCACCAGAAGGTAGTCAACTTCTAGTACTAGAATATTCTTACAATAATGCTTACCCATGTGAAACTTTTGGACTTAAACTCTGTAGCTATTTTTAGAAAGAAAAAAAAACATTTTCTTTTCTTTTAATTAAGCCAGCCCCAATAGTATTATGAGGTAGTTGGAAGTATCATTGCATGTGGTTGTCTCTCCAAAGCTGTACAACACTAAGGGGTTAGAATTATAGTTTATGACAACACCTTTTCCCGAGGATGGGATGGACAAAACAAAATCCTAAAACACAATCTCATAGCAAAGATAACCTTAACAAAATACTCTGAAGGTCTGCTGTTATCTGCTCTCAGCATTGTCAGGTGATCGCAGAAGCTTCTAACTAAGAAGATACTAAAGTCAAACATAAGCAAAATCTAATAGAGAAAGGAAAGTTTCCATCTGTTTACATTAGTTGCTGTCTCCACAGATCATGCTTGGATACCAAGCATGGCTAGTAGGTACTAACTTCATTAGCTCCCTGAACTTCTTAGTCATTCTCTCTGAGCCACTATATTTACACATCCTAGTGCTTTTCCAGGGACCCTCCCTACATTCTTCTATTCTAATGAACTCAGCGAACCTGAACTAATCTTAGACATACTCGTGGCCAAAGGTGAACAAATGTGTCCCTGTTCTCCCTTGCTGCATGGGCTGATTCCCAGGACAACCTTAGCCCTGGGTTGGAACTGTGGCTATAGCCACAGCTGTAGATGTTGCCTCTTCATTCACCATATCCTGGCTGGGCAAACTATCTCTACCCCTAGCAAAACCCTTTGCTGGAGAGAAATGTATCCTCCTTACTCTGGAGGGATAATTACCCACCCCTGGGACAAGCCTGATTGTTTTTATTGTATTGTTCTAACACAGATGACTTCTGCCATTGCTCTTCAGTCTTAGAGCTTTACAGAGGCTCCGCTGCACATGAGTTGGCTTTATGGTTGTTTGTTTATTTTTGTTGTTTGTTTGATTGTTTTTCTCAATTCTTTTCCTTAGGAACCCCATTTTAACACAAATCTTGCCATGTTTGCCTTCAAGTAACCTGGATAGACCTCTTCCTCTGCTTCACTTTTTATTCTCTTTTAGGTCATTCTCTCTTCAAATTCTGGTCGAAGTCACTGAGATCTGCCAAAGCCTTCCCTACTTTATAAAGATCTTGCTTCTCTGAAGAGCTCAGCATAGCCATTAAAATTCTATACCACCTTTGAGACTCCTGATCCATCAAGCTTTTCATTAACTCCTCTTTGAACATATTTCTATCTGGCCCAGTAAAATGGGATTCAAACAGCACTTTCCTTATTTCAAGTTCCCTTGAGATATAATATCTGTGACTCTCCTGTGGTCTTTCAACCACTGTTGTTTTGGAGGACCATGTATGGACATAACTAAGTGTTCTCAGAAGTTTTAATAAGCTACTCCATCAAGACTTATTTACCTCAAAATATTTCATGCTATGCATCCTTTCCTTATGGATGGATGGAAAGTTTCATTACTGTTTTCCCTCCTCCATAGCAGTCAGACCAATCCTACTCACTCACAAGACACACAGCCTCACATACTCAATGACACTAACATAGTCATTTTCATTGATTGTTGAAAAGGCTCCTCCAATTTCTAGAAGTTTAAGTGCTGAAATATCCTGCACACCCTAGTTTCTTGGGCTGGACCATCTGTATGATGGATAACGGATTTCTACTCTGTTTCTATGAAAGGTTATACTTTCTATGATAGGGTTTTTTTTTCTATTGCTTTTTACCACCCTCACACCCCATCTTCTCTACTAGTTCAGTTGAAAAATCAGTAGCTAACAGCAAGGATTCTAGATACATCTCCTTTTCTTGTTGTAATTGCTCCTTAAAAATAAAAACAAAAAACAAAAAGAAAAACAAAATGTTCTTACTTTACAAAAACAAGTGCCTGCTTGGCTGCCATTTCAACCCTGGTTACCTTTCTATCTACACACCATAGTGACCAGGTGACCTCCTCCACTGCTTATTGACAGTCTGGACATTTTGGGCTAATCTGAGAGCCTTCACATTTTTCTCTAAAATATTAATTTTTTACAGGGCATTTCCATACTCATGGACCCCACTCAGAAATGCCATCCTATAGACAAAAAAGGCCACCCTGAGAATTTTCCCACAGACATTGTTAGTGCTAATGGCTGAGCCTCCATTGCATATGTCATGACTCACAGCAAGAACCATGAAAGTGCTGTCATTGCACAAAGGCACATTAACAAACTCCAAATAGGAAAGGAAAAATATATCACAAGTTCCTTTGTGGATGTTTCCCCTTCTGGCTTCTCAGCCTCAGATGCATGTCTTGCTAGCTCTAGTCAAGGACCATGCAATCAATACTCCTCAAATTAGCTCTGTTTTGTCATGTCCCTCATGTGGACTTTGCTGTTTAAACAGCTTCTTGCAGAATGGAATGTTTCAATTTTGGCCAAAAAATCATAGAACACATGAACACATGTAGGTGTGCACATAAGGTCAATAGGTCAATATCTGTTTTCCTTGGAGGCCTCT
>NW_022196905.1:240469167-240483821 GCF_008632895.1 Mastomys coucha
TCTCAGTTACTTTTCCACTTACTGTAACAAAACACTCAGATCAAAACAATTTCAGGTAGAGAAGATTTATTTTGAGTCACAACTGAAGAGTATGGCCAGATTGTGAGGTACTACCTGGTCATGTTGAATCTGCAGTCATGAAGTAGATTGTGGTGAATATTTAAGCCAAGCTTAACTTTTCCTTATTATTGAGCCTAAGATCAAAACACTGGAAATGGTGACAAGCACTTTTAAGGTGGGTCTTTCCATCTCTATTAACCTAACCAAGATAATCCCTCATAGCATGTTTAGAGCTAGTCCTCTTGAACCTTTTGAAAGCGGGCAATATTAAGTCCCATGATAAAGCAGGAGTTCATCAGTTCATATAAGCTGGCTGGCCAGTGATTTTCAGGGATTTACCTATCACTTCTTCCAGACCCTCAACAAGTTGTAGGATTATAGACATGGACCACCATATCTGGATTGTAAATGGGTCCTGAGGACTCAAACTCAGATCCTTATGCATGCATAGTAAACACTTTATCCACAGAGTAATCATCCTGGTGTCCTTCTACCTATTTTATATAGTAACTGTCATGTAGATAGAGGAATTGTCATTGTATATGGTAGTTATAATTGTAGACCGACATAACACTGGCTTGAGTCCTAAATTCCACTTTAGTCATTATCAATCAACCTCTTACTTTCTCTTTCCCTTGTTCCCTCTAACTCCTCCTTGCCATTTCTCTGCCCTCTCACTGGCTCTACCTAATGCTCCTTTACTCCTTGTGTTCTCTCCTTCTCCCTTCTCTCATACTTGAGAATGAACCTAGAGCTGTGTACTTTGTAATAAGTGAGCCACCACTGAGCTATAGGCAATCCAAGAAACTTATCATTTTTTATTTTATTTTATTTTATTTTTGAGTGAGTCTCTCTGATTTACATCAGTTGGGTTTCAACTCACTCTGTTGCTCAGGCTGCCCTTGAGTTTGCAATCTTGCCATTTCATTCTTTCAAATAACTAGGCTTACAGATATGTGCAGATAGAATGGGGTTCTTTCCATTTTGCATATTATGTACTTGGACAAGTGCAAGAATCAGGGTTATTTTTCATGACCTAATAGCCAATCATCAGCACCACATTTTCCCCAAGAAATTTAAAACAAAACAAAACAAAAAGGACATTTCCCATTTCCCATTTCTTCCTCTCATGCTTTTAACATCACATTGAAAAATCACATGAAAAGCACTATTGTCTTTCCAATTGACACATATGCCTTGACTTAATGTAAGAACTGCAGTCTTCAGAACAGACCACTAATAGAAGCTCATGCAGAATGAGTTCTGTTAAGTCTTATTATAGTTTATTTAAAACCAGATTTGGTAATTGCCAAGGTTTGCTCCAAAGGCCAAGATTCTGCCCACCAGAATAACTCCATTCCTAAACATCTTGAAAAAATAAACAGAAAGAAACAAGATCCAGGTTTTTCATGTCTATTAACTTTGGAGCATGTGGTAAACACATAGGCTGTGCTATGGGAAGCTGTTATAATTAAGCCCCTTTTTTGTTCTGCCATGTTGAAGTAGAGAGTCTTCTGGGAGTGATAAGAAAGTTCTGTTCTGCTGAATGTTTTGACGTTGTCTTTAGAAATTTACTGCTATAGAATATAAAACCTTTTTTTATTTGGGTTGTGGGAAATGGAAAATTGTATAAGCAATTATATGTGAATTGGAAATGTAATATTGGATTTTGAACAAAGGGCATATGTTCTCCTAATTTCAGGGAAACTGCATTTTTCTAATGGACTCCCATGATTCAAACATATATAAAAAGAAAAAAAAGAATATAGCCTTCAATCTTGCAGTCAGTTATAAGACCCCGGTGGAGAGAGAAACTTCAAAACAGCATGGGAGTTTATAATCCCACAGCAGGAGGATTAGAAACTGGAGAGGAGAGAAGTCCTTAATCTTACACTTATATAACTGCACATTTTCAAGATTTAAATTGTACAAATCAGAAATATGAAGATCGTTTTGTTCTTTTCTAAAGGGCACTCATGGATAAATGATGACTGGTTAGAGCCTATTGAAAGCTTGAAACATTTGTAGAATGTAATTTATTCATACCAAACACATCAGAGAAGCAACTCTAGTGTTAAATTACAATGTGTAGAAATTAAAAGGCAGAAGTGAGCAGTTGGGTTTAAATGGATGCTCTGAGGTTTTTAGAAAATGTCAGATGAGTTCAATGCTCATAATGGGAAAGTAAATATTTGGGCTTCCTTCAGGACGACTTTGTCCAAGTGTAAGATAATACAGTTCTTCATGGCTCTGTTAAAAAGGAGATGGTTGTTTAGTCTAGGTCTTTTAATTCCGTTGAACATACTGATTTACAATTATGATATACATTTACAATAATACAAGTATTATTCCTTTCATTCACTTCATTCATTTCCTTCTTTTTTCACCTTGAAGTCATTTTTTGAATCCAACCAATAATTATTTTTCATTTTCTTACTTTTAAAATTCCATGGAACAATGAAATAAACTTTTTAACTTAAATTACTGAAGGTTAATAAAAAGCACTAGTTTGGTAGTTTGTAAGAAAATCCTAACTACACCAGTTCTATAACCATAATTAGTCTTTGTTGAGTTTAGTACACATAGGCAAAAGGAAAACAAAGACAGACAAAGTGTTAGTTTGCAAATGTCTATTGGTCATATGCTTAGTGAATTGAGCTGGGTTATAGGAGAATCAGTGCTTTTTGCTGAGCCTTGAAACATTAGAATATTTGTCCCTCCTTTAAATTCAAACTAGCATCTTGTAATTTGCAACTTTAGTAAATCTGAATAAGCATATTAAACTATAGCAAGAATCATATGTCTCAAAGCATGAGCAAAAACAAGACTAATACATCGCAGTTGAATTCCAGAGGCAAGAATTTGAAGTAATGTGTCCCATCACATCCCTAGTTAGGAGCAGAGAAAAATGAACACACATACTCTTACTTGTTTGCTTGAGCCTAGACTGACTTCTCTCCTTTTAGAGAAGTTCAGGAAACCCTGCCTAGGATATGGTGCTTCCATCACTTGCCTCATTCCTCCCATATCAATAACCTTAATCATAAAAATTTCATCACAAATCTGCCTCCAGGTCAATCCAATATAAACAATTTTTCATTAAGACTTACTTCTCAGGTGACTCTAAGTTGTGTCAGGTTGACAATTAAAGCTAATCATCACACATGCAATAAATGGAGTAATATTCAACCTAGGATGGATTAATAAATAGGTCTAATACCTGTATTAGACACAGGTAAATCTAATACTATATCTTGTCTCTAAAGTGTTCCCCAGAGATACATAAGTTAAAAACTGTTACTGTTAGAAGTGATATGATCTTAAGAGATAGAGTCTCTTAAGTGAAATGATTACAGGAGTGCACTTGGGTGAGGAGCCTGTGAACCTGCTTTCTTCCTGACTTCTCACTGTACTTCCCTCCATGAAGAGATAGCATTCTCTGCCACTAACCCTGGATTAGATGCCATGTGGTTTAATAGACTCAAAGAATGGGCCTGTCAGCAATTGTGACACTTCCAAAATTATTGGCTCAAATAAACCTCTGTTCTTTTAAGTTGATTAGCCTCAGGTGTTTGTATCATAATAGAGGACTAACAGTTCTAGCAGCCACAATCACTGAAGAGAATTCAAGGAGTTGAAACACTAAGGTTGGTACACATCTACACTACTTCCTTCAGAATGAGGGTAAAAAACAAAAGCATATCTTTTACTTTGGGGGAAACAAAGTCTTACTCAAAGAAGACATTAAAACTTTAACCAAATGAGAAAATAAGAACAGTGTTAAATGAAAATATTTTCACTCATACAAAATTCTCTGTGTATTTATCTACAAGGTGAACAATAGTGATTAATATTTTATTACCCTATTAATGTTTAAGAAAGCAGAGTAAAATTAACCTGTATAATATTTTTCTTTGTATAGATAGAGACACATGTTTGTAAAGATATATGTATGAATATATATAAATTATATTCATACATAAACATACTATATATGTATATAATATATATATACATATATATATGGACTAGGGAATCTTAGCACTTATTTTACATTAATAAGAATGTAAAGACTATGTTTAAATGAGCAAATGATATGATTTCCTGAATTCATTACTTATCAGGTAAACAGAAATAATAAAAGATAATGTGATAGTGTAGAATCCCTAAAAAATAGGAAAGAGAGAAGATGGATAGGAAAAAAGAGACAAATGAAACAAAAAATGAGGTAAGGGCACTGCAGTGTAGTAAAGGAAGAGTTATTTTTCTATTGCTGTTGCTAAACACCATGACAAGCCAGTTTATAAAAGAAACAGTGTATTTGGCCTCATGGTTCCAGAGGGATAAGAATCCAAAATGGAGAAGTGAAGGCATAGTATAGAAATAGAGGCAACAGGGGTTTGGTTTTGTTGTTTTTGTTTGTTTCTTTGTTTTTTGGAGGGGAAACTGGGAATGGAGAAAATCGCATGTAAATAAAGAAAATATCTAAAATAAAAAAAAAAGGAGCAAAACTACACCCTAAAAAAAAAAAAAAATAGAATAGAACAGGAATAGAAAGCTCAGGGATCACATATTGAACCACATGCAGGGAGCAGAGAGTGAACTTGGAATTACATGAGTCTTTTAAACCTCAAAGGCCACCCCAGTGACATACTTCCTCCAATGAAAACACACCTCTTAATGTAAACAAACAGCACTACCAATCAGGAAACATGCATTCAATTGCAGAAGACTATAGGACATATCTCATTCAAATCACCACAGAAAGGGAGGACAGAGGAAATGATAGTAAAAGAGTTGTCTATAATTAAATGTACAGAAACTAAAAGTAGGAATGTAATAGGGAAGATCACATTTAAAACTTCATGGGGGTATGTTTTAAAGTAGAACTTCTTATAGTGCATTGCCAAAGAATTCATTCCAAAATGAAAAGTACCTCTGAATAAATACATTCACCAAAATAATATCAAGTAAAAAATACATTTTCAAAATGTTCACAGCAGTGCAATTTTTATAGCAATAGCTAACAATAATCTAAATATCTATAAGCACATAAAACAAAATATAGACTAGTTAGACACTAGGTTAAAATGTAATAAGAAGGCATGGAGGGAGCAGACACTTCAGAGTGAGTGATGTTCTGGGTGAATGTGTGCTATAGACTTCTGCAGGGGAATGTCAAGACTTCAGAGCATCAGGCATGTGGAGGAGTGGCAAAGCCTTCCCCTAGGGTGAGGCTCAGAAGGAAATGACAAAGCCTTCCTCCAGGCCATGTATGTAATTGAAAGTGTGGGTAGAAAATTTCAGCCATAAAATTCTCCCCCTAGGTATTTACAGTATGAATACTGCCACTCTGCAAAGACCATTTCTAACAAGATTAGATCAGCTGCACTGCTTGTTCCAACTGTATCCTATAAAGTCTGCCTTCTTGTTTATTCATAATACCCAGGACTTCTTTGTCAAATCTATAAAATAGAAATGCTAAGCTTTTGGGATGCTGATGTTTCTCTATCAAAGAGCCCAGTCTTCCCATCCACAGACTCTCTATCTGTCTGCCTTTTCTTCATTATCTTACCATCATTGTTAAATCAGTCCTGAGAGTTGTGGTGGATCTAGGAAAAACAAAAGGAATTCTAGCCATACAAGTCAATCAATTGTACAAGTGTCTAATGATGAAAGGACCTCTCTAATCCAAGGAACAGATTAATGAGGATTCTGTTTACATAATGATACAAAAATGTGCAATGACAGTCTGTGCTCAGGAAGTCTAGAAGAAGTACAGGGTAAAGACAAGCTCTGATAATGGGTTTGTTTGGAATTCCTTGCCTTTTAATCTTTATTGGAGTAAAAATTTGACGCATAAAGATGACTTAAGACTAATATATTTTTTGTGCTTATTTTCTTTCCTTAGAACTTATCCCCAAAATAAACATAAGAGCACATGTTACCATGAAGAGAGTTTCTCAAACTTATATGCTAATGGGTATGATAGTAAAACTTCCATCTTAATGGTGTTAAAAGTCATATGGAAATGAATTTCTGAGCACATCTGTGAGTTTCTAGATTAGATCATCTGAGACAGGAAGACCCATATCGAATGGAGATGTAACTTTGATATGGGCCTGAGTCCCTAGACTGCTGAGTCAAAAGACAAATAGCTGATCACACCCTCTCCTTAACTAACGATATGATTATCAGCCCTTAGCTCCTTTCCTCTGCCTTTCCTACCATCATGGACTGTACCGTCAAACTGCAGGACAAAACCAACCCTCTCTCCTTTGGACATGTGTTTAACCACAACAATCTCTTAAAATGACAACCGCATCTCCTAAAGTGAGCCATTCTCCAAATAGAATAGTAACTTCATTAAATAAAGTTCTAAGAATTTACTCTGTAGATGCCACTGAATGATATATTTAACAAAAGAAAAAGCCCCATTTATTAAACCAGCTTTCAATTGCTACAAGTGCAGTTGAAAAGGGTAATATTCTAAGTCTCAAAATGTAGTCTTGTTCAGATTATTAATATTCAAAAAATATTTATCTTTGCCTGTAGTTAGAAAAGCACTAAACGTAGTTGTCAAGATAGATTAGGAATTGTCACAGGTAAATAAAATCTTAAGACTTTAAAAAAAATGATTATTCTAACGAGCCAAAGCCACAAGAGGAAACCCATGCCTGGCACTGCCAAGGGGGCCAGGACACAGAAGCTGGAGGGCTTAGAACCTTAGAGTAGAACCAAACACAGCTGACAAATAAATAAATAAATAAATAAATAAATAAATAAATAAAAGAAAGCAAAAACCAACCAACCAAGCAAAAGTCAAATAAGTGATTCCTAATGATATTAGATATTCCGTTATTCCCATAGATCAGTGCCTATCGCAATCACCATCCTAGAAGCTCCCTCCAGCAGCTGAAGAGAGCAAACACAAAGACCCAGGTCAAACCTTAGGTGGAGTTTGGGAAACCCAAGGAAAGAGGGGAAGGAAAGACTGCAGGAACCAGAGGGGTCAAGGACACCTGGAGAACATGACCACAAAATCAACTAAGAAAGGCTCTTAGAGGATCACAGAGATTGAACCTGCATCCAAAGAGTCTGTACGTCTCTGTGCTAGGCCCTCTGCATATTTGTTATAGTTATGTAGCTTTGGGTTTTGTGGAACTCCAATATGGGAGAGGGTGTGTCTCTGACTCTTTTGTTTGCTCTTGGCACCGTTTTGCCTGTACTGGATTGCCCACTAAGCCCCCATCTATCTATTCCTATTGCATTTTGTTATGTTCTGTTTGCTTATTACCTGAACTTTCCTGAAGGGAAATGGAGTAGAAATGAGCCCTGAGAAAAGGAGAAGCCAAGAGGTTGTGGGGGATGAGAGAAGTGGAGAGAGGGGATGATGCACTCTGGATTATTATATGAGAGAAGAATTATTAAGTTAAATTAACGTTTTAAAAAATATGAAAGTTGATTGCCTGTCTCAAACTTACTGATAATGGCTTTTAGGAGTCTGTTGATCTTATTAGAGGATGTTAGTCATCAGAGAAGTTACTGTGACAGGAAAGGAAAAGGAAGTCTGTGAACCTGTTACTACATGTTAAAATTTTGTAGTAAATGTGAGACCATTAGAATACCTCCTGTCTCATCACTCTGAGACAGTCAAACAGCACACTCATAGATTTTTTTTCTCATATCACTAAGCCAGTTCTGGTGTTTAACAGAGAGGTAATTAAATGGCACACTAATATAGATAGAGGAGCTATGTTTGTTTCACTTACCAGTAAAGTTCTGGTGTTTTCTGGGATATCTGACATATGCTTTATACTTCCTGATTGTTTGCTGAATGACTAAAGACAGCTAAGGGTATGTTACATTTTATACAAGAGGTAAAAATACCTCACTATAAAAGACACATGCATACCCACAAAGGAAGCTTCGAACTATGTTAGGAAAGTGTTTACTACAGATAACAGTGAGAAAAGCCAGAAGTAGGTCAAAGTGGACTATGAACAATTGTGGAGGAGTACAGGGGGGACACACTCAAATGATCAGAGTGGCCAGTATCCACTATAATTTAGCAAAATGTTCCAGAAATAAGGCAATAAAGAACAGTAGTAGAGAGTGTGGCAAATAGGAGAGTATGCTCCTATCTAAACAATTCACTTCTCTATTTCAGATATCCAAGCCATGCAAGAATATGCATCCACTTCTCCAGACCCTTCACCCCTTTACTATTTTGTCTAGTTTTATTTTCATGAGTAAAAAAATGCCAATTTTTAAACCAATCAAACAGGAGAGTTAACATATTTCTGCTTGCCAGATTTAGACATTAGGCATTACTTGTGTATCACTTTCATTCTGTTCTTGTCCCTTGTGAAGTACAGAACACAGGGATCATCAGAAACCAAGACTCCATGCTGAAACAAGACAATGGATGACTTCGTATCAAGAGACATAAACATTTTCTTATGGAATTTACAGAACTTCTTTAAATTTCAAAGGGACATTGAAAGCATACATAAAAATATGGATTTTTAGAGTTGCAAAGATTTGCTCTGGTCTCAAAAATTACCAAATAGCAATATAGGAGGATATCTCGTTTCCTGAGTTCACAGTGTTTTCTGGGATAACATTGAAAGGATATAAAAGCAGAATGTGCACACTGAATATTGCTGTTAAAACCCTCAAAACTCTTTGTCTCTTCTTGCCATCACATTTATTGAATAAACACAGGGCAAAAGTTTCCATTCAAGTGAGTCTGTTATGGTAAAGTCAAAAAATGTTCCATAATCCAAACCTTTCAGAATCAAGTTTTTTTTAAAGCCTCTCATTAAGTATTTAATTTAATTATTTTTCAGTGCTTGAGGCTAAAAGTGCCCAAGCACATAGTTCTCTTTAATTTCATTAGCAGGCATTTATGAGTCCCTGCTGTGGGTGAATATGGAAGAAATATAAACTTTAGTATATTTTTCTTTCTTATTAAGATAAAATGCAAAACAATTCATTGCAATTTTCAAGGTCAAAACAAAGCAAACTTTTAAAGCCACTTCTGGGAATTATCCATCACCCTCTCCAATGGAAAGAAGGATTAGTCCAAATTTCTGCAGCTAAAATTTATCTGGGAGACATTTTTCAGCTTGAACACATATGCACATTTTCTGGAATATTAACTCTTGCATTCTACAGAGAGTTCAGAAGCAAACCTGAAAGCCTTGCTGTGGAATGAATATACTTATATGAGTTTCTTAATTCTTTGTCTAGGCTATCAGCTAAACACATGCAAGATGTCATAATATAAGCAGAAAGGAAGAAAAAAAAAAACCTGTCTTTCTCTGCAGGATTCATATAACCTCTAGGAACTGTATTAGTAGCTAATTGCCCTGGTCTCAGGGTTCGATTGGCCTGGGGAGCAGCTTCATGATTATGCATCAACATTCAGTCCTCATCTGCAAATGTCTACTGTCTTCAAAAGACTGCAAGATCTTTGGCTTAACAGAAATGAATTCCATACATATCTAGGAAGGAGGCTGTAGGAACAACAACAACAACAGCAACAACAACAATAACAAAAACAAAACTTATCTGTCTTTGGTAAGCGGGTGACTCACTTCTGGGAAACAAGGAGGGAAGAGGAAGACAACCTGCCATAGGAATGGTAACATCTTGAAGTAGTAACTGCTAACTCAACACAGTGCTTCATTTCCTTCCAGATGCCCACTGTATAAATTATGGGAGATTAATGGGAATGATAGACATCTTCTGCAAGTAATAAAGGGAGGACAGAGTGGGCCTAGATCACGGAAATAGAAATTTTACACAATTCCTGCCTATCCTACTATTTGATGACTGAGAGGTTAAAAAGAATATTCATGACATTTGCCCTACTTAATCATCAGACTCATTCAAGCTCTGATGTTAGCTTGTATGTAATGGACCTCTGGATTCAGTATGTCCTACTTAAGTTACTTTGAAGTATCACTTAACCTATGTGTACATCAGTAAAAAGATTTTATATTAGAAACCTTGAACCTGTCCTTACTCCATTGTGTGAACTGAACAGTTGTCCAAGAAGTGTATCACACAGCACTTTGTACCAAATAGGATATCCTAGACCAGAGTTTCTATTGCCATTCCTTTAAGCATTGTTTTAATAACCATCACCCCAGTTTCCATCATAGTAGTTAGTTTGCCATCATTGTGGGTTAATTGAAATTTAGGAGTGTCCTTGAATGTTTATATCATACCATTTGCTCTTCAATAAATGTTGTGATATTACAACATGCATTATTTATATATATAAAGGGAATATTTTCAGGCATTTTCATATAACACACACATCAAAGTCCCAAGGCTCTTTGTATTTTGACCCACTTACACCCATGTTCTACTAACAGACACTAGCATATGATGATTACTTTAAGACTAGTTTGACCATAAGTTTTAAAAAGAGGATACCATCTATTATGATGAGGCACTGAGAGGCTCTAACTTCCAACAATGTCCATTGTCCATGGTAAGTTGCTATCCTTAAAAATTTACTGAGTGCTGTAAAGGTTTATGAAAGTCCATCCTAGGGTCTGATCTTGGGGCTTGCTTAGGAACCCTCTATAAAGAAAAATAACCCCAGGAGCTCAAACATTACTCTCTTTAACTGTGCCAAAGCCCCGGCTATCAATACACTATTGCTTGCTCCTATTTGGACCAGTCCACTTCACAGTTAAATGATGGGCATTATCTGAGTTCTATCTATAGATTGACCTCTAATATCTCTCTTAAGATTTGACATACAACTTCCCCTGAGTTTGCCTTCATGTAATTCTCTAAGAAACTTAAGAGCTTACCTCAGCCTCATTTGTCTGCAGGAATATTTCTTAACAAAATTAATTGGAAATAGGGGACTACCTTGTAATCGAAGTTTTCTAGATCTCGGTTTGAATAGCCTTCACTGGAGAGTAAGGAGCTTTAGTTTTTTCCTTCTTTATCTTTTTTTTTTCTTATATAAAATTTCCAAGAACAACATTGCTCACTAATTAAGTCACCCTATACTTCCTTAATTATTGGCCTGCTAGATAGATGTAGTACACTCTGCTAGAGTTTACATCTGGGAGGCTGTTTGGGGGAGTGTAGTTAATATCTTAACCATTAATTGGTCAACTTTTGCCAAATTTTAATTTTTATACTTTTTAAATTCATTGTTGATATATTTGGAAAGAGTAAAGAGATTATCATTTGATTTATGTTATGGAAATAATTTACAAATAATTGGTTTTGTTTTCCTCACAAAGCCTGGCAATTTTGTTAGATGTTCTTCAAGTATTCCTCTGAACTTCTATATAGATCAACAAGCCCCTTCATTGTTTACCCAACTTGCTCATAAAAAAAGATAGAGTTTAACCAACTTGCTCATATGAAAAGATAGTGTTGTGATAAAATATAATAACAAGAACAATGGCTGTGCAGGTTCAAATACTAGCTCATGTCTTTGTAAGTTGTATAAACTAAGGTGAATCTTATTACCCTAAAATATCTCACTTCAGTTAACGCAACTATATCATTCACATTGTAAAGATTCCTTGAGTATTAAATGATATCAACTGAAAACACCCATGGTGAAATTACATCTTTGGTAGTGTGAGTCTTTGTAAATACCAATGTAATTCCTGTGGGAATAATGAGATTTTCTTGTGCCAGATGGAGTGTGACCTTAGGTTTAAAACTTGTCAAGATGCAAATGTGCAGATATAAATAGAATTTTTAATTCTTGAGACTGATCTTTAGAAGAAGTTCAATAAAATAGATTCCAACAAACTCTAAGACTGTCTGAACCTATCGCTGTGAGCTTATGTTCCCATAAAGTTGGTAGGAAATCTGTGTTGTTCCTTGAGCCTGTGCATTGAGCTCAGAAAGGAGTCAGTTGTCGAACTTGGGTTCCTCATCCTGATTTGCCTCTGCCATTTATATAGTCTAGTGATTGTTGCGCTTGAAATTACAGTCCTGGAAGACTTGGAAGTGATCTTCTTTGTCCCAATAATGCTGCTGCCAATCTCCAGCCCCAGGCAAGCTGTGTGGGGTTATATTAAGGTTCCACATTAACTCACCTGCAGCCCTACTGACATACTAATGCACTTCATCACTCCGGTTCAGTCAGGGAACAAAAAAATAGCCTCTGGGTTCAATCTCTTGTTCGAAAAAGAAATAACACAACAGAGAGTAGAAGTAGAAATCAAGAAAATTCTCCTTTCTATTCAACTCTACAAAAAGGTGGGTTCTTCTAGAGAATACCATCCTTCTATTAGGCTCACCTGCTTACATCAAACTCTCTTACACAAGTTGTTGGGTAGCTTAGCTCATATTATTTTTCTTAATGTCTCTTGTAGACCCTTTTACAGCAGATGTGAGACTCCATTTTACTGTATTTCAAGGACATGGCAAGAGTAGCTTTCAGATACTAATTGATTAAAGAGAGCTCTGTTGAGACCTTCAAGTTTCTAGAACCATAGCCACTGAGAGACTGAGAGGGTTTCAATGTAGGCACTTTCCATCACATTCCCTCCCATGTAAGTATTCTTCCCCACCTCTTTCTGTCTTTCTATTCCTTTATCAATTGCTCTCTTTCTCTGTCACTTTCTGTGTCCCCTCTTCACCCTCCCTCTGTGTGTGTGTGTGTGTGTGTGTGTGTGTGTGTGTGTGTGTGTTTGTGTATCGCTTAAACTAGCCTTGAATTTGTTATGTATTCCAGGATTACCTCAAATGTTCAACCTGCATCCCCACTGCTGGGATCACAAGTATAGGCCACCACACCTATTACATCTAATTAAGACTGTGTATTTTAATGATCAAAGTAATTTATGCCCAAATCTACAAGAGAATCTCTTGTTCCTTTCCCACATATAGTCCCTAGACTTTATGCAATGCTTTGTTCTGACCAGAGTACATTTTATTCTACTTTTTCCAGTGTCCAATATTTTCCCTTCCTTTACTATTCCAATAACACATGACTATTGCTCTAAAACACTATGTCCCTTAAGTGATTCTCCCAGAATTTTGAACAAAATGATAAAATAAAGTAAAAAATGTGAAATTATTTATCTGTGAATTCTTGATAACATGACTTTCTAATGTACTAGTTATCATGGGAATCTTAACTTGAAAATGTCCCTGCTGATGGTGTTATGGTTATGGTACCAGTCTATATTTAAAACTGAATAAAAAGTACATGTATTTCTTATTTTACCAATAAGACATGGAGTTCATAAAGAAGGAATGGAACACTTTTTTAATGTTCTTGTAGCTTACACTTCTGAATAGTATGTTATAGTAATAAATGTTCTAAACTCACGGTTGAATTGTATTGAGAAATGTATACAGTAAACTCAAAACAACTCATACACTTGGTATATTTGGTGTTCGAATTTCCAGAGTTGTTTTATTGCAGGCTTTCCTTTAGATATTATCTCAATCTTTCAAAAATAACATTTATCTTTGGAAAGGACTAGGTTACAGATAATCAAAGGCTTGCAAATGCAAAAGATATAAGCTTTATATTTTGAAGAATTTCTTTACCTCAATTTTCTCATACAATTTTATGGTCAGGGTTTCTTATCTAAGCCAGAGCTAAGAGCATATTAAACTGAGATTATTCATAGGTATTTTGAGTTCCATTTGACATCCTGAATTCTGATGATTTCTACTCTGTCTGGAACAACTATTTTTTTCTTTAAAAAGTAAAATAAATATAGCAACATTTACTCTGGTAAAAACAGAACAAAACTGAATAGTGAGTATCTAAAAATAATAATTGTGGTCTCGAAGATACCCATTGTGCTACAATGGTTGGACTTTACTTGAATTTTTGTCTCTAGAAATTTAAAGTACAATGTAGCACCAAAAGTCAGTGATTACATCTCTGCAGCTGAGCATCTCATTTCAAAATGCTGGTAAAACTTTAGCCAGCTACAATAGCAAGGAAGCTGCAATAGGAAGCCTGGCTCTGGAAACTGAATGGCAAAATATGTGACAGTTCACAATTTCAACAACAACAACAGCAGCAGCAGCAATAATAATAATAATAATAATAATAATGATAACTTAAAAACATGGTCATAGGACATATGTCTCCCCCAGTCCACAAAACATAGTAGAGTGTGTTTGTGTGTGTGATATGTATGGATGTTACCATTTATAATATAAGTTTGTTTATATCTGTGTACTTTTTGTGGCACATATACCATGCATATGGAGGCCAGAGAACAACTTCTAAACTGTGCTTCATCTTCTACTTTTGAGCCAGGGTATCATTACCTAGTTTGACAGGTTTGCTGGTCTTCAGTAATCTCAAGATTCACCTGTGTCACCCTATCACTTGTCTATAGGAACACTCTGGAATTATTGACCCCTATTTTAAGGCATCCAGTTTTATGTGGATTCTGAGAACAGAACTTAATTCGTCTATTGTGTATTTGAAGAGTTTTATCCATCAAGCTATTGCCCCATTCCTAATTTTTTCTCTTAAGTTTGATTCCATAACCATACAAAAGAATTTATCGCCGGGCGGTGGTGGCGCACGCCTTTAATCCCAGCACTTGGGAGGCAGAGGCAGG
>NW_022196905.1:240483831-240514238 GCF_008632895.1 Mastomys coucha
AAAAAAAAAAAAAAAAAAAAGAATTTATCTACTTTGTGACTTATAAATAGATATTCAGAGTTTTATGGAAGTCAGCTGGCAAAGTAGCATGATACTATGAAGCCATTGGCATGACTCATACTTTTCTTCAAGGTTCATTTTCCTCAGGGGTGTCTACAACATCAAGGGAAAAAAAATGGAAATGTCTTCAGAGATCATGTGCATTGTTTTGGCATCTTAATTGCAAGGTATAATAAATATCTGAATGACTTTATCAGTTCAGATACAACATGCAAATTTCAAACCTTTGAATCATGATTCTGATATACTCATAAACACACGCATACATACATACATACTTACTTACTTACCTACCTACCTACCTACCTACCTACATACATACATACATATATGGAAATTCAAATAAGTATGTATGGTATTTGATCTATATTTTACTAGTGTGTCCTAGGATCCACTTAGGTAATTTAAGCTATGTGTAAATGTTAGACAACTGGTTCTCATATAAGATTCATTTTTTATATAGAAGTGTCTGTTGGGAATGCTTTGGGAGGTTCTTGGTTGCTACACCTTGAAGGATGTTCTTGGCATCTAATGAGCAATAACAGGAAAGATGAAAACATACCAAAATGCATAGTACATCATTCCTCTAACAAATTTCTTTTTAATTTGTGTTGTGTTTTATTTTATTTTATTTTTTTATTTTTCTGTGGCTGAGTACCAAGGGAGCCCAGCTTAAGAAATCTGGTCTGCAGAATGGAAAGATAGCTGAGCAGTTAACAGAACACACTACTGTTGCTGAGGACCTGCATTTGGTTTCCAGCAACCACATCACAATGTTCATAACTACCTGAAATCCTAGAATCCAGTGACCTAACACCTTCTGGGTTCATTGGGCACCTGTATTCAATAGCATATATGCATGTTCTCTCATTTAAATATGTGCATATGTACTCATCAGTTTAAACAAAACAAACAAACAAAAAACAAAACCTTTTTAAACAGAAAAAGAAACATGATTTAGAATCATTCTCCTTAAGTGGTGACACATAAGAAACATCACTGTCACATGTGAAAGAACTAGAGAATTCTTTTGTCCTCTTCCCTATCTCAATGAGAATCTGTATTTGAATAAGATTTTAGAGGCTCTGTATCTTTTATTCATTGGAAAATGTCCAAAATATGGGGCTTCTTCTTCATCCTTAGTGGATCAAAGAAATTCCAGAGAGGTTTCAGATGAAGTAAGAATTACCTGTGCCTTTTCATGCCTTGGGAGATCCTAGATAAGTGCTATGAGTGGTCCTTTCAGCAGTAGTCTATCAGAAAAAGAGTCTATGGTTGATGCTTCCAGTTTTGTGTAATTCAGAGTGTGCAGAACTTGAGTAGAATTAACACATATTATCAGATGCTGGGGAGAATGGAGATTATGTCTTTTGTTCTAAAATACTACATCGCCACTTTCATTCTTTAAGGGATCCTGAACATGAAATAATCTCAAGTTGATAAAATTATACAAAAAACAATAAATCACAAAAGATAAAATTGAAAATGATATAGAGATCTGAACAGAGGATTCTCAAAATAAGAAATATTAATGGCCAGGTTACACTATAATCCTTAACCTTCAATGAAATGTAAATTAAAACTTTTCACATCTAATCTCTGTCCATGTAAAATGGCAACTATCAAGAATATTTATGACTGCAAATGATTGAATAGATATCAGCAAAGGAGCACCCCTATGCAGTGGTGGTGTGATTGTAAAATAGTGCAGTTAATTTGAAAAGCACCCTGAAGATGTATCAATAAATAGTTAACTATTATATTACTCAGCTGTCCTACTCTGGGAAATATACTCAGAGGATTTCATATTTTACTACAAAGCTTCTTTTCTATATCCTATCATGTAGACATTACATTTCCCTATATCCTAGTACAAACATATTTGTACAAAAACATACTCATTGTTCTAGCCACAATAGCTAAAAAATAGAATTAGTCTAAATGTTTATCAACTGATGAATAACTCCCAAAATGTGATTCATTTATGCAATAAACTTGTGTTAACTATAAACAAAAATGAAATTGTGAAATATATATTCACATATGAATGAGAGGTACAAATCTTAATTATACTTTCTTAAGTTGGGAATACCTGTAAAGGCCAGTTTACTAGAAGGAGGATCATTGTGGTGTGGTGTGTTAGAAAGAGGGATAGTAGGACATAAGTAAAATAAATACTAGAAAGAGAGACCATTAGGAGTAGAATGCTTTCAGCAGTGTCAGGAATGGAGGATGAAGAATGAGGGAGGATATGGGAAGAGAGATTATAACAACAAAGTAGAAATAAACCATATAGTAACCTGCTATGCTATCACTAAATTTAAAAACAAAATTAACATTGGTAATTAGAACAAGAGGAACAGTAATTGGAAATCATATACCCTGAATGAGGTAATGTTCCTTATAGAAGTCAAGTATAACTGGACAATAAAACAATTTAAAAAGGCAATATCAGCTGTACAATGCTCCCTTATTCGGTAGTCAGGCATGCCCTGGTTAACTTCCAAATAATGCAAGCTTTTGCTACTCTTTCTGGTTGCCCACTAGAAATCATGAGAAAACCCTGTTGCTTAAGACACTACACATCTTTATTGTCAGATACAGAGAAATCAAGCTGGGACTGAGTTGAAAAAACCCTTCCTGCTTCCTATATTATATACTGCTGAAAGGTGAGGTGTAGACTGCTAGGGGAGAAAAGACATTTGAGATTATTCTCAAATGTGAGCTTTTCACATTTATACCAATTTTCCAGAAAAAATTATTCCATGACTGGTATAGTTAATCAGCCACTCTCTTTTATTTGATTTCAAGTTTGCTCTCACAAGAAAGAACCCTTGCTTGTTCTTTGAAATTTTGTTTAATAAATATAACTGGGTATGGGGTAGTAATGGGCCCGAGTTATGGAGGAAAAGCAGAGAGAGCCTCAACCTCAAATACCTAAAACAGGAAGACCAGAGATGTTGACTACATTATCACTCCCAACCTACTACCATAAAGCTGCTCCCCCATCACAAATGCTAGCAAAATTTTATTAACATCTTCTGATATCTTCTTCAATTTCTTCAGAGACTTGAAGTTCTTGTCATACAGGTCTTTCACTTGGTTGGGTAGATTTGCACCACAAATAATATTTTTGTGTTTATTTTGAAGGGTATTTCTTTTTAATTTATATTTTTGCCCGCTCATCATCTGTATGAAGGAGGGCTACTGATTTATTTGAGATTGGGATAATTTCATATCCAGTCACTTTGCTGAAATTACTTATCAGCTCTAGGAAATCTCAAGTTAAATTTGTGAGATTACTTATGTATATTACCATGTCATCTGCAAATAGGGATACTTTGACTTCTTCCCTTTCAATTTACATCCTTTTGATCTCCTTCTTCAGTTGTATAATTATTGCTGTCCTATGCTCTTGGATCTTAAGGATCAACAGTGAAAATGGCCATCTTACAAAAACATTCTACAAATTTAGTGCAATTTCCATGAAAACTCCAACACAATGCTCTACAGACCTTGAAAGGAAGATTCTCAAATGCATATGGCAAAACAAAAAAACCCAGGGTAGCTAAAACAATCTTGAGCAATAAAAAAACTTCTGGAGATAACACCATCCCTGCCTTCAGGTAGCACTACAGAGCAATAATAATGAAAACTACATGGTATTGGTATAGAAACAGACGGGCTGCTCAGTGGAATTGAATCACAGACCTAGAAATAAACCCACATACCTAAGGTCACTTGGCTTCTGACAAAGAAGACAAAACTCTATAATGGAAAAGGGAGAGGATCTCAAAAAATGGTGCTTGTCTAACTGAATATCTTCATGTAGAAGAATAAAAATAGATCCATACTAATCACCCTGCACAAAACTCAAGTCTAAGTGGATCAGAGAACTCAAAATAGAACCAGATACACTAAATCTAAGAAAAGAGAAATTAAAGCAAAATCTTGAACTCAGTGGAACAGGAGACAATTTCTTGAACAGCACACCAATGACTCAGACACTAACATTAACATTTAATGAATTGGACTTCAAGAAACTGAAAAACTGCTGCAAGTCAAAAACACCATTAATAAAACTAAATATAGCTTACAGATTGGCAAAAGGTCTTTACCAACCCTACATCTGACAGAGGCCAAACCGGTCATCAATGGGAGGAGAGGACCTTGGCCCTGTAAAGGTTCTATGCCCCAATGTAGGGGAATGCCAGGACCAGGAAGCTGGAAGGGGGTGGATGGTGAGCAGGGGAATGGGGAGGGAACAGGGGATTTTTTTTAGTTTTTGTTTATTTTTTTCCTTATATTATTTTTTTTGGAGGGGAATCTGGGAAAAGAGATATTGTAAATAAGAAAACATCTAATAAAAAAATGCAACCAAAAAATTTCCAAAATATATAAAGAAATCAAGAAGTTAGACACCAACAAACCAAATAACCCACTTTAAAAATAGGGTACAAAGCTAAACAGAGAATTCAGAATAGAGAAATCTCCAATGGTCTAGAAGCATTTAAAGAAACATCTAAAGTCCTTAGTCATCAGTGAAATACAAATCAAAAGGACTCCGATTTCTACCTTATACCTGTTAGAATTACTAAAATCAAAAACTCAAAGGACAGCACATGCTAGTATGGATGTAGAGAAAGGTGAAAACTCCTACATTGTTGGTGGAAGGTCTATCTTTTACAACCAATCTAGAGTCCATTTGGCAGTTTCTCAGAAGGAAATAATGGGAATAGTTTTACCTCAAGACCCACCTATAGACAGAAGATGCTTCACCATCCCACAACTTGCTCAACTATGTTCATAGCCTTATTTTTAAAAACCGGAAACTGGAAACAACCGAGATGTCCCTCAACTGAAGAATGGATACAGACAATGCCATTCATTTACAAAATGGAATACTACAAAGCTATTTAAAACAAGGACATAATGATTTTTGCAGGCAAATGGATGGAAGTAGAAAATATTTTCCTGAGTAAGATAACTCAGACATCCATGGTATGTACTCACTTATAAGTGGATAGATATTAGCCATAAAGTACAGGATAACCATATTATAGTCCACAGAACCAAAGCTAAATAACAGGGAAGGTCCACGGGAGGATCGTTGAATCCTTCACAGAAATAAAGTAGTTGTCATAGGAGGTGGATGGAGGGAGGGGACTGGATGAGAGAGAGGAGGAGGAAGAGGATATTAGGGTAGGGAGGTGGATCAGGTGTAGGAAGAACAGTGGAATGTTGCAGTAAATCTCCAGCCCAAACAAGCCCACATAATGAAAACACAACTCAATCAATATGAATACATGCTGTGTGCCTAGATTGGGCAGATCTACCACTACACTGCCATCTTCCCCGTGTAAGAGACCCCTTATAACTTGCTGTTTCTCCAGGCCACATGTTTCTGTTCCTCTTTCCTTCCATCTTCTCCCTCATCTTCCTCTCTCTCATTTTCTCCCCAAACCTTCAGGCCCACCTTTCCCTCTTTCTTTTGAGTGCTGACTCATTTCTTGTTTGAAGCACCTCACAGGAGAAAGGGGTTAACATCAAATATAATTAGCCCCAGGACTATCCACAACAGGGAGGAGACAACAGAAATTAGTGTTGGGCCACAGGGAGGCAGCATTTCTAGAAAGGGCCAGAGACCTGGAAAAGGGGGCAGCTTCCAGTATGCTATGGGAGGCTACTCTAGCTAAGACTTCTAGTAGTAGGGGGATATAGATCCTAAAGTGGCCATTTCCTGTATCTAAGCACACTTCTAGAGTAATGATAAGATTGAGCAACCTAACCGCAAAATACAACCTGCCTACAAAATGTACAGGGACAAAGACAGATGAAATAGCCCACAATGACTAGCCAGAATTGAGACCTACCTCATGAACAAGAACTAAACACTGATACTATTAATGATGCTCTGTTATGCTTATAGACAAGAGCCTAGTCTAACTGTCCTCTTAAGATCACCACCCAGCAGCCAATGGAAACAGATACAAAGACTCATAGCCAGATGTTAAATGGAATTCAGGATGAAAGAGGTCTTGTGAAAGAGTTTTGGAAAGTATTGATGAGTCCCAGAAGAGGACTGGAACTCCACAGAGAGATTAACAGAGTCAAGCAACCTGAACTCTTAGGGTCTCCCAGAGACTAAGACACCAACCAAAAGAAGAACATGAGCAGACCTAAGCTCCCTACACATACGTACCAGTACCAGTAGTGCAGCTAGGTCTTCATGCTAGTCTGCCAACAACTGGTTCAAGGGCTGAGCATGAACCAGTTGCTTATCTGTAAATCTTGTTCCCTGAACTAGGTTGTCCTGTATGGCTAAGTGGGAGAGGGTGCATCTAGTCCTGCAGTGACTTGATGTGCCAGGCGGTGGGGTGGACAGAAGGGGCTTCCCCTTCTCATAAGAGAAGTGCACAGAGTTGCAGGGAAGGTCTGTGTTTGGGTGTACTGGAAGAAGGCAGGCTAATATTGGGATGTAAGGTGTAATAAAGTAATAAAGAAAAACATGCTAAAAATGAGAATTTATTACCCTTGCATTTACCACACTTCAGTCCTTGTGTAGCCTTATAGTGTTTGGCCAGACCAAGACCCTACAGCCCCTGAGTATGTAGATGGAGCATCTTTCAATACCACTGCCCTGGCCAATGGTACACAGCCACACAAACCTTGGCTCAGAGATCCTGGCCACATTCCCGGGGCATAAGTACCCTTTTGTCCCCTGCCCTCATTAAACAGACCAGTTCCCCAAAGCTGTTCGTAGGTGTGTTTATTGACCATACACTCATCACTGACCTAGGTCCTTCACTGCACCCACCTGCACCTTGTTAAGTTTCCTTGCCCTCCAGTCTAGCTTGATGTGCAACAAGCCTGGTTAACCAAAGAAGGAGTAGACACAGGGTAGCAACTGGGGAAATCAGAGATCGTAGGGCATATCTTCATACTACAGTCCAATAAACTGACATAGTGACAAAGTGCTTGGTGACATCTGTCTTTAAACTTCACAGGCAAACTTTCTTCTCAGGCTTAATCAGAAAAGCCTTTCTTTATAATGAACATGCAAAACCTCATGGCTACTCAAGGTGCTAAGAATAAATGACAGATGAGTGTAGGAACATATTATTCTCAACCTACTTTAATATGGGTTCAATCTCCCCTCAAGCCTACCCTCCACCAGAGGTAGCAGAAAAGAAAGGTTGTTAGGCTATGGGGAAGTCCAGTCCATCAGGAAACACCAAACGGGAGTCAGCAGCTGCAATCCAAACCACTCGGCAGATGCCATGGACAAACCAACAAATCCGGGGGAAACCATGAGGCTTGCCAATCAGCCCAAGTCTTAGGAAGCAGGAAGAAGCCACATGAACCTCATGAGAAGTTTATTGGTGAGGTTTTCTCTATAAACTTAGCACAAGCAAAGCTCAGCAATTCAATTTAAGGCAAACCAACACATGGCTGGCATCAGTGAAGACATATCAATGCTTGTGCTCCTACTGTCTGAGAGGTCAAATTTATATTCTTTCTAAACATCATTGGTCCTTTCATGTGTCTGCTACAGGAGAGCATCCTTTCACGTGGGCCTTCCTCAGCAAAACATCCTTTTACCTGTGTGCCCAAGCAAAACATCATATGACAAGTGAAACCAGAAGTTTCCATTCCAGAAGAATGCTCAGACTAAACAATAATTTCATACAACTTACTCTAAGGAACAGGAAACAGCAGGGAAGACAGGTCAGAAAGAATGTGAAAGCTGAGAAGTGGAGAAATCTATAAAATGTCATCACCTAGACGCACCATAGTTACTGTAGCCATGAACACTAAGCAACTGTGGTTATCATCACTGGACCTACTCAAGATGGGGTAAACCAACAACTATGGAAGGAGGAGGAGATACTCATCCCAGTTAACTCTTTCTACTTATACATTTGGGAGATAGAATCATAGTCTTTACTTTTATATTCTCTGCTGTGTTCACCAAGAACCAGTTCAAACTTAAAAGTCCACAGTCACACTGACAGCCTTGGTTCCACTCACTAGATCACAAAACAATATAACAAGTGAATGTTTGAAAAACAATTTATAGCAAAGAGAGGAGATAAAGGTTAATTTGAAATGTTGGTTGGAAATAAGATATGGTTGAGAGTAAGTAGCATGCATTATATATATATATATATATATATGTATATATATATTATATGACCAATATATATATATATATATTAAATTGACCAAGAACAGATTTAATTATTTATAACAATAATTAAAATATTTAAAGGGGACATAGCATTGCTATGGTTTTCAGTAGACAAAGGCCCTTGCTCTATGCCTTATGATCTTAAATTAATATCGGAAATTCACATTTGGAAAGGGAGAACTGACTTCATATAAGTTTTCCAGACTTAAACTTGCACTTTGGATAGACTAACCAAAAGACAGACACACAAACACACTGACAAACACACACACACACACACACACAAATACACCAATAAGTATATAAAAATAAAATATATTATGTTTTTAAAATAACCAAATGAAAATTTGTTCATTAAAAGTCACCATTTAAGTTGTAGAAAATCTTATAGATTGCAAGCATAGTAAGATGAAATAATTTCGGTGCATTATTGAACAGATAACTTGAATATAGTTAATATATAAAGCCCTAAAAAAAATCAAGAAGACAAAGACAAAAAGTAAAGTGATTAGGGCAAAAGCCAAGAGCATCACAGAAGATGTGTGAATGGATAATAAATATATGAAAACAAGTTCAACTTCATATTGGACAAGAAAGCAAACTTAAGCCATCATGAAATATCAATGCAAACCAATTGTGGTGGTTAATTTATAAGTAGTAGTTTACATAAGGCAAGCCAGAGGCAAAAAGGCAGCAAATGACTGGGAACACAGTTCAGTGGTCGAATGTTATCTAAGGGAAGGAAAATGCAAGAAAAATCCAGATTTTGTGATCGAATGACCAATATAAGCCCACTTTTAAAAATTATGTTATGCACTCTACTAATCAGCTTCCATGACTCTAACATTTCTAATTATCACAATGAAGTGATCATCTCTAAATCTGAGGGCATCGGCAATCTCTACAATTGCAAAATTGAAAGATTTCACTCCAACTATGAATCAAAACAAGAATCCAACTGTTAGTATAGCAAGAATTTTCCTTTTTCTCCCTCATCATTTTGCCTTTATTGCTGTGCACTGTGCCTGATATCCTAGAGGTGGTCAGTAAATATTTGTTGAATAAATTAATAATTGAATAAGTGAATGAAAATATCCTCTTAGGAAAGAAATGGTGAATTAACATTTATTGAATATCAACTACCATCCACCTGCCAGGGACATCAAGTGTGCAAGCCATTTAATAGTCACGGCACATTGTAAACAGCAGAGATTATTAGTTTTATCTCAAAACTTAAATAAAATATGAGACTTAAAGAACGTAAAGGCAGCCCAAGGTCATGAGGCTTTTTGGCAGAAGCCAGAACCAAGATCTGATCTGTCGCAACTTGGCAAGACTGCCCTGGGCATCACAGTGCAGAGAGCAGCAGGCCAGTGATGATCCTGGGATCTGATCCATACAGGCCCATCTGGCTCTGCTCTCCTCAGTTGACTGCCTCGTCATGCTCCTCCCTACCACCAAGGCGAGCTGTCCCTTTATCACTCACTTATTATTTTAACAATGAATTATCCTGTTAATAGCATGGAGGGTAAGTTATGATATAGGTACTGCTATGGAGCACAGGTGTAAATTAAGCACCTTCTTCTAACCCTGCAGTTTATCTTGAGTCTTCATATAAAATAAAGTGAGAAAGAAAGACACCATCTCTTTAGAAAAAAAAATATTCCTTGAAGTTTAAGAGAGTAAACTAACTTGAAAATTGCTTGGAACTCTTTGGATCACTCTGCTCACTTCTCAGGGTTAAGGCTAAGGTTTTCATCTCTATTTTCTTCTTCTTTCCCTTATTTTCCACTCTCCTGACCCCTGTTTTCTCAGACAACCAATTGTCCTCTAACTGGAATTCAGATCAGATCATTGACAGCACAAGTCCTAACATCCACTGATGTCAAAGATCTGATCTGAATGATGTTACTGTGGAGCTCTGACTAGCTCAACCCTCTTTGTAGACCAGGCTAACCTCAATCAAACTCATAGAAATTGTATGCCTCCCAATTCTGGGGTAGAAGGATTGTACTGCTCTGCCCAACAAGAATCCTGAACATCTAACTGGATTGAGATTTAAATAAAGCAATTACTTGTAATAAAGGTTTCAATAAATCCTCAAGATCCTTTGTTCTCTTTTATCTTTTATCCCTTGTTTATCTTTTCTTTAACTTCTATTAGTTTGAGTTTTACAGAGAACCAAACCAATCAAATTGTGCTTGTTTGTTGCTTTCTTCCCTCCTTTCTAATTTTTCTTTCTTTTTTATCTATGCATTCAGACATCTATTTATAGTACTTCTCTCTCTCCCTCTCTCTATTTCTCTCTTTATCTTTATCTCTCTATCTGTGTGTGTGTGTGAGAGAGAGAGAGAGAAAGAGAGAGAGAGAGAGAGAGACAGACAGACAGACAGACAGACAGAATATCTCAGCTGACTTTAGTTAGAATCAACAACTTTTAAATACTGAGAAATGATGTGCAGTCACCATTCCTTCATTCAGCACAGAAGAGTATTACAAAAATTTATTGATAATCTGGACCCCTGAGACCTCTCAAACACTGGAAAAACCAAATAGGCAGCACACACCTCCAACACACATATGGCCGAGGACTGCAGTGTCTGCGTTCATTCAGAGATGATGCACTTAACCCTCAAGAGACTGGAGGCCCCAGGGAGTTTAGAGGTCAGGTGGGGTGGGGGATAGGGACATCCTCATGGAGACAGGGGGTGGGGAGGAGGAATGTTGAGCAGTAGTAAGGTGGATGGGGTGGGGAGGAATGTGAAGAAAATATGGAATGTTAAAATAAATTTGAAAAAGAAAAATATATTGATAAAAGAAAATGCAATATAACAGTGATTGTGAAGATATGTAATTAGATCCAAATCATAAAGATAATCGTAATATATATTATATACATAATTGTAATATATACATACATATATTTAAGTAATAGGGCCATGATGAAATCTTCCCAAAATATATTTATACAAAAATATATGCTAATAGTGTTTAAAAGGATAGTATGAGAGATTAGTAAATTGAAATCATGCCATTCACTTTTGACAGATGATATGTGACTGAACTAATATTGGGAAATGCTTTTCACAAATTTCCCTTACTTGGTTTTCCTAAAGATTTGTGTCATTGCGAGGGACAAATAGATACCATTCAAGTAGTACAGAGTCAAGCTATAATTTATGTGAGAGTAAGTCATAATTATCTTTATCATAATTATCATCACCATTTCTTTTCCAGGACAATTAAACACATTCCACTTTTGTTTCCTCTTTAGACCTAAAGTTCAGTGCAACAATAGCAATGTGCTTATGCCTTTGGGAATACATTAAATGTAATAAGAATGATTTATATTCAAGTTAATATCTAATCATCAGAGCCAAATGTCTCCTGCTCTATAAAAATTGTCTTTCTTTTGTGGATAGTGTTTTCAGGTTTTACTTCTCTTTTTAAAAAATAGTTCTACAAGGAAAAATCTCTGCTTTATGTGGCCAATAATTTTTAAGCATTGTGTAAGTTCTATTGTTTATGTCTACATGCAACATGCATTAAATAATTGAGCATCAAATAAATGGCTTATCACCATATGAACTAATATATTTTCCATTTCTATAGGCTATGCATTAATCAAAAGATTGACTGGTTCCTTTGGCCTTGATATCTAGGAAGCTCAGAGCTAGATTTACTGCTAAAGTCACTGTATTAATTTTTTAAGGATACGTTTTCCTTCCATTTCAACGCTATTTTTCTTTATGCTTGCTATTTTCTCATATGCCACTTCAAATCAGCCTTGGGAATGGATTGAATATAAATGAATATATTAGCAAGCCCCAGCATAAATAAATGGGAAATGAGAGAGAGTAATGTGGAAATAGTAAGATCCAAAAGGATAATTCATCCTGTATAAATTACAACCAGTAAACATAACCAGTGTCCCAGAAGGAATGTGTTGTCCTCAAACAATGATTTGAAAATGGAAACAGAGGGGGTTTTTTTGGCAGTTATTGAGAGGCAAAGGGAAGAATATGCTTTCATAATCCACATTTAAAATATACACAGGGATTCATTGTGTTGGCTGATTTTACTTACCTCATTAACCTGCATTAAAATCTTGGTTAGCGATGCTATATTTTGACCAAGTGAGGAAACACCTACACAGTGAGATGAAATGAATATTGGTTCAAGTATTCTTTGCAAGGCAATTTAGCAATATCTGTCAACATTTTAACGTAGTTGTTTGTGACCCAGATGCATTTTAAAATCTATGTAATATATTCAAAAATTCAAGTGTAAAAGATGGTCATACAATATTGTTTATGGCAGAATTTGCCAAAACATTAGGAAACATACACACATACAGAGAGACAGAGAGAGAGACATGCATAAGGATATAAAACTATGGTTCAATATATTTATACGTGTATATATATATATATATGGAGCTTAGAAAAATGAATGTAACAATCCTATGTGAAGTGAATGAGGGTAGAAGTTTGTAGGAAACTTTTCATTTTCATTACATTGATGTTTAAGAAATTATTTTTCTATATAGTTGTATGAAGAAAAAGCTCCTGATGAAGAATATGGCAAAAAAAATAAATATATATATATACACACATACACACACATATATATAATATATGCATAAATTATATACATTGTATACACTATATATTATATGTTATTATTATATCTTATATATTCCATATTATATTATATATTATGCATAATGTATTCCATATTATATATTATATATCATGTAATACATGTTACATACTATCATGTTATGTGTTATATGCTATATACTATTGTTACATGCTCTATGCTATGTATTATATATTGTCTTTTATACTACACATTTTATATTATATGTTTTATGTTGTATGTTTTTATTGTACATTGTATATTATATTATATTATATATTTCTATATATTATATATTATATATAAATATAATATAGAATATATCTTCCCCTTCTCAGGCATGCTTTTTCATTTATAGGATGGCCTTTATGTATAATAAATTTCCTTTCTAAAACATTTAGAATAATTCATAAGTATCTATAATTTGCATAAGTACTCTAACAAAAATCAGATTTAGAAAAAAGCTAATAAAAAGCAAAGTACTCTAAAATGCCAAGAGGAGCCACCTCATATTATTTGTTAACATTTCCAGGGCAGGGGCTGAATTGATAATGAAAGCTGGCAGCATAAACATACTTTTAACAGACAGAAGATAAAAGTACAGAAGAGAGTACATGTAACTCTGGTCCAGACACTGAGCTCAATAACAAAGGGAGAAAAAAGGTTTTGAAAAGAGTTGACACAGATTTGGTTGCTCTTTGAGAATGAAGCCTCATTTGAAGGAATAATGTAGTAATTTTGATAAATACAATCTCAAAGACAAGACTTATTTTGTGCAAAAAAGGATGGAACAACTTTGGGATGTTTTACTTCTGTTAGCTATACTCTGTCTCTTATATTTCCATGTCATCCTGTTACTTTTATTTCTTCCCCCTTCATCTTCTTCTGCTTTTTTCTTTTCCCTTTTTTCCTTACATATGAACTCAACATTCCAAGCACATGTAGTTTTAAATACCAAAAGTAGTATACATGGACACACACAGCATCTTCCTTCCTTCTTTCCTTTCTTTCCTTTCTTTCTCTCTTTCTTCCTTCCTTTCTTTCTTTCTTTCTTTCTTTCTTTCTTTCTTTCTTTCTTTCTTTCTTTCTTTCTGCCTTTCTTCATTCTGCCTTTCTTCCTTCCTTTCTTTCTTTCTTTCTTTCTTTCTTTCTTTCTTTCTTTTTTTTGTGAGAGGTAGAACTTACAAATTCTAGCATTTGAAATGAGGTACTTGTCTATCTTAAGTTACCTCAATCTCAAACTGATGTTGAGTCAGAATACTTAACACAGTAGTTACTCAAAGGATGAAATATGCCTAAAATTAGTAAAGACTATCTTAGGCTGTGTAAGGAGAAATTCAAATTCAGGTCCTCTAAGCTGTTTAAGATAGAAGTTACAATTTCCCAGAACTAAACTTAGGATACTAATAATCCAATCTATGGAAATACTGAATGGATTAAAAGAATCCATAGTTAAGGTAACTTATGCAATTTATCTGAGACTCCTGCTCTAGTAATAACAACAGGAATGAATTAATGTAGAATGGGAATATTTAATGCTATAAATGTTTTTCTGTATGTTCACATTCTTATATTTTAAGAAGTCTGAAATATTTATTAGATACACAAATTTGTCTATTTCCTATTATATTTCAAAAAGAAATCTGATTTAAGGAGAAATTTTAAACATATTACTAAACATCATAACTATAATAATACAATTAACATTTTACTATAAAAATGACATTATGATTATTTATATTTAGTTCCATGAACATGAGCACATATTGTTGGATGAATCACATTTAGCTCATTGGGTTTTTCGTTTGTTTGTTTTTATGAGGTAAAATGATTTAATTTCTTTTTATGAACGCTTTAAATCTTATTTCACTCTTACTCATAAAGAGGAACTCATGCCCCCATAAAAGCAAGCTAATGAGATCAGTTTAGATTGTACCTTAGTCCATCAGTGTGGTTGTTTCATTAACATGGTCATTTGCTTAATTCAATAGAAACTTCTTTGTAGCACACACAAACCACTTTTGTATTGCCATCTGCTCTATAGACATCTAGTACTTAATTCTCCTGACATATACAAATAGACTATGTTTTAGAAACTTCTTAGAGATGAGATCAAACCATGCCATGCATTTTATTATAAGAAGGATGATTTAAAATCATTAGTCCTCATATAAAGTCCTTACTGTACTTTGAAATCAAGGTGAACAATTTGTCAACTGGTTGATCTTTCGCTTTCCGAGTTACTTAACTAAGTAACTTATTAATTATTAGATTAGCTTATTAATCTAAGATCAGCAAAGCAAATAAAGGTGGAAGTGATTTTAATATGTAGAAAATTGTACATGGAGATAAATTAAAAATCCTTCTTTATTTTTTATCTTCTGTTATGTTTGAAGTAGTACCTTTGTAATATTTATGTGTAATTTGCATTGGAAAGTGTTGGAAAACCTACCCATATAGACTTGGACCTTCTTACAACAAACCTGTCTTCTCTTTAATTTGGGTTACAAGGGGTTTCCTTCTCTTTTTTCAATGCAAATATGAAAAAGGACAAAGATTTGGTGTTCAAATTTTGAGGAAACTGAACATCCTTCTTCTTGTGGATTAGCATATGAGCTCTCAGTTTCTTTTGCTGCTACTAACATTTCCTTATATGACCTTAGTCACTACGTTTTGCCACAGCTATAGAAACCTAAATTAATACATTAGGTTTCTTGATTGCTTGTTCACCCTTTACCAATTTACAATATTTTCTGACTTGTTTGTAAAGTAAGTCCATTCTTTGGTGAGTTCACTTGATTTTTCCTATATAGCATAATGATCAAATGAGATCTGGAATAGGAGCTATTCAGTGAATAGTCTAGGATCAATCAAATGTTCCACTAATCATCATCTGTTCCTACAAGTGAATTTGTTAAGATGGCAGCCATCAGAATATGTCATTATATTTGGATGAGTAGTGGAAGCTAGGTGACAATATCAAAAGCCACATAATATAATTTGACTGATACAGTATCTTTCACTTACATGACAGGTGTTAGTGTCTTGAATAACAATTATAAATGGAAATTTTGTCTGATTCTCATGGAAGGTATTACTTATTAGAGGACCTTCTTGTTGCCTCTTTACAATGTTCATAAATTCAAGTAGTTCCAAAAGGCAATGTTTGAAGTTATAGAACTTCTTAGATTCCACAATGCCACTAAGCTACTAAGTTCCTATCAACCTCAACATGAGGAAAACTTCACTTCATACAGGGAGGAGAACTAGTATCTGGACACCCACCTCTCTTAACGTACACCAGAATTTTTATTATTCACAAAAATATTGTCAAGTCATTGTACTGCCAGTGCCTTTAGTTTTGGAATACCTGTTAGAATTTTGATAAGAACAGTTATGGTAGGGAACGGTTCATTGGCTAGACAGATACCATTCTGAAAATCAATCATAAAAGCCTGCTTTCACTCAACTCTCAGTAGTCAAACTTTTAAAACCCAAAAAGTAATTCCTTACTTAAAAGGTAGCTTTTTGAGGGAAGTTTATCCTAGTTCATTTCCCTCCTTACATGTTCCCAAGTTTTACAGACTGGGAGATTGCTTTGGAAAATAACGCTTTTTCCCATGGCTCTCTAAACAGAAATTGTTTTGATGAATTTTATTGATATTTTGAAGCCAATGTATTTTTCAAAGTAGTCATTCTATTTTTATTTTATATGTTAAGATATTTTTTTCTGCTTATTAGAACAAGTTGGAGAATCTGGAGCATTGGATGTAGACTCTGAATGCCTATATTTAATTCCAATAGCAATTCTGGAAATGTGGCACAATTCTTTCACATATTAGCTTTCAGATCCTGTTCTAATGATATAAATTTTCATTGGCCTCAAGCTATTTATGTGTTCAGAAAAAATAAATAAATTCCATTTTATAGTTTGGAGTGGCAGTTAATTTTTCTGAAGTGACTGATACCAAAGAAAAGCTTTCTTTATCTGAATAACATTAATTGTATAATATTCTGCTTTTGGATAATCTTAATTCCCTATCATCCCACTATGATAAAGGGTCATTCTAAGATACCTTCTCTAATAAACACACTCAAAGGAAACATTTCAATTAGCCAAATAAATTGATGTTTATAATTGATATCTACTTTGAATAAAGCACTGGATTCTATACTGTGAACATAATCTTCAATAGTATATAAAGTTATTATTAATCTATTGCATATCTTTCCCTTGAGTTCTTAACTATCATCTAGACATCACATATATCACAAAGACTATATATTCTATTTCAATATATACTTATAATGTTTTATATGTAATATATAGAATATAAAATTATATTATATATATTGCACATTGTATATATGTATTTATATGTATATATGTTTATACATATACATATTTTTTTCTATTTAAAAATATTGTCTTAATTCACCAGACAAAATCAGGCCTTTAAAATTTCCTTCAAAACTTTATTTCTGCCTTGTATCCTTCACTCTACTTGCAAATTATGCATCACATTCCACATATGAATATAATCAATTATAAAGCAATGGTATACACTCCACTCTGACCAATATCATATGCAATGGCATTGAGTAGTCTTCTCTCTCTCTCTCTCTCTCTCTCTCTCTTTCACTCTCTGTATGTGTATGTGTGTGTGTGTGAATGTGTGCGTTTATGTGTGTGAGTATTTTATTTTTCTTTTCCTAGGAAGATGGAAAGCTATCTTATGTACGTGATGTTATACATGATGCTTTCCACAGGGTATGTATTCCACAAGCAACTCTTTATCAGTGTGTGCAAAAAGAGCCAATAAGAATAAATAAAACATAATCCCCCCAAATTCCAGAATTCCAGAATTTCACTGTATTTTTCTAGTACTTCTATTTTTATTTATGGAGACATGACAGGTTTAAATTTGGATTACAGTTTTGTTTATAAGAAGTGTAGGAACTTTGAGTGCTCTTAAGTCCTTTCAGTTTTACTTTGTTGAAGCCACAGTAGAAAGACTTAAGTGAGAAAATTGACACAGGACTTTACTCTGAAACTTTCTCTATATGTAGAAAAGCACAAGGAGCTTTGTACAAAGGCCATGTAACCTGTGTAGGTGTAGAGGATCTCTAAAAATGTGCATTTCCTTCAGCCTCTTGGGGAATACTGCATTGTTGTATCATAAACTACAGATGAAGGGTAATAACACAAAATCTAGTTTTAATATTAACTAAATGTGTTGGCAATTGGTCTCAACTCCTTCCACCTTCCTTTTAGAAAGCCCTGGGGTGCAGAAATGAATCTGCATTTAAGTCATTTACTTAATTTTACTCCCCATTTAAAATATCAAGGTGCTTGTAGTTTGTTTATATCTGCTTTGAGACTCCGTGATTTGTTATTCTGCTCTTTTCTGAGCATGTTTGTAAAGAAGTGACCTTGAGGGTGGGAGCTCTGCTGCTTAGACACAGGCATCAGGTCTTCTACGAATAATTATGAGTGATAATTCTGTGTGTGTGTGTGTGTGTGTGTGTGTGTGTGTGTGTGTGTGTGTGTGTGTGTGTGTGTGAATATAGTCACCACTCTAAGTATTTAATGATTCTTAGGAAGTTTTATGGCAGACTTACCCATGGTTTTTATGCTCATTTGTCTTCTAGGTGAATCAGAGATTCCTGGTCTGCCACCATGAATTTGCTCAATAGACCCTCTGGGCTGTTCACAGTCTTTTGAATGACTTTATTATGAGAAAATTGACTTGCATCCAGGAAAGGCTGAACTCTAGCATGGGGCTTTCTTTAGGATTTTATGGATTTTTTTTCCCCTCAAAGTTTAATGCCAATTTAATGAAGTTTTATAGCTACTAATGCTCACCCACTCTGGAGGCACTAAGAAATATGTAACAAAACAATAACTTGTAGTAAGTAAATTCATGATTAAGTTGCATGAAAACTAATGCTACTTGGCCATAGTTCATGATTGTTAAATGCACGTCATTTAGAATGATTGGTGTCTTCAGCCTTGTAAGTCTTTCAAGGAGAAAGGTTCTGAACCTAAATCAATGCTCAGAGCTGACAGTACGGCTCATATTTTCTGAGCTAAAGATATATTTTTATGGCCACACAGTGGACTCTGTTTATCACTCATCATAAACCATAGAAAACCATTTTTGCTTTAAATTAGATGCTCAGGATTCTGTCCTGTAATCGGTTTCTTTATTTCTCCCTTTTCACTTTTTGTTAGTCCATTTTCGAAAACTCTCAATCGTTTACCATTTCCAGAAAGTGGTTCATTTTTTATATCTCAGCTTCCTTAATGGTGTTTTATCCTCGCTGAGGTCACCTTAATTTACACCTTAAATTACAGTTTCAAAGCCAGCTTCTCTGCCACTGATATTGAGTAATCCTGCAAAAGAGCACACTTTGAAAATACTGAACAGCCTTATCCAAAAACGCCAGGCAGAAGAGACCCATGAATTTTGCATATCTCTCTCATGCTTTTACTTATTGAATTACATCTCTCCTCTTCCTTTGAGCCACTTAGTCAATTATATTTCATTTTTCTGCCTAGTTTTGTTCTAGAGGCTGTCTCTTCAAACAGATCCTAAGCAAGTCGCTATTTCTCAGACTCAACCACTTCCCCAAACCATTTGAAAAAGACATGACAAGAGCTGAGCCCTAATGGCTTTCTAAGCCATCTTGATTATTTTATGGTAAAATGTTAGACCTTGTCAAATTACATCATTCCTTCTGCATCTCATGGTCAAAGCATTGATCATCTCCCCACTCATTCCTGATCAGTAATGTCCATATGATTGCTGCTTTATTTTACACACTGAGATGAGCAAGTCACCTAAAATCAGAGTATCAACAATTGGAAGGAGGAATACAATGGAAACAGAAGACTCTATTCAATCTATTTTTAATTCCCATGGGTTTTCTGTTAAGATGTGTCTGGCAATCTGCAAGGGAAGAAAAAAATTCAAATAAACAATGGATGTGACATGATGATGGAAATGACTCTTTTCTTATGATTTCTAGAACAATTAAATAAATTCTATGGACCAGTATTTCTACATAAGTGAATAAGAAAAGAAAACTTGTTCCTAATGGGAGATAAGTCTGTGTATTTTACTTCAGTGTAATACTGGAAAGAAATCTTCTTGGCTCTTGCCCTCTTTCTACTGCACCATGTTGAATCCACACAATCAGTAATAATTATATTTCAAAGGCTTTTGAAGTGGAAAGAATGACAAATACCCTAGTAATATATAACCTCCATGCTGACATAATAACACTTTGACATATTGTTTTAATTAAAATATATTATCTGAATTAGTAGGCTGGACATTTTACATTTTGAAGAATGTTTAAATCATATATGTGTCTCCATCTGAAGTGGGCGCTATGCTTCTTTTGGACAGCACTATTCTAGGCTTTAACCCCTTCAAAAGCTTCATGAGCTTTTCATCATTTCTGAGAAAATAACAGTAATTTGGGGAGCGTTTAATAATCAGTAAGTAGATAGATATATTTGCCTATCTGTTGCTACAATTGAATGCCCACTTCCAAATAAGGACACATTTTTCATTTCCATTCCCTATGGGATATGATAGTGTGCTCATGTAGAGCTCCACTAAGTGTGGGATCTGATAGGAAATGAGCTGCAGGTAGACCATACAATTAAGCCTGTCATCTCTAAAGGTTGAGAGTTGGGTGACTGGGCAGGGTAAGATGCCAGGTCCATTGTTTTATATTATGAATAATTTCATTTATGTAATCCAGGGTAGTAAGCAAATACTCTTTTTATTGTTTATCATAAGAAAATGATTCAGAAATATGTGATACTCTTGAATGTTGAAATTTAAATAATTTCTTATATTTTAAAGATCCAATTTGAGAGATCAATTTAGCCATCAACTCTATACTAGTATATTTATTTTTCTTCTTTCCCTTTATTTGTTTTTCTGTTTAAGACAATAGAATTGGGTGTGTACTATCATTCTAGATTGCTGTAACTTAAGGATCATTTGAAATTGCCACACTTTTTATCCTTTCTGAACGAGGAAGGTTCAATTAATATTATTTATATGAGCTATATAATTCTGTAGTTTAATTAAATGTATACAATACAGCAGTTTCAAATTCCTGGCACTGTGAAAAACATAGCATTTAGAAAATTTGCCACCCTCCTTATGGAAACCTGGTAGAGTAGCTATTTCTCAAATTTTTTGGTGAGGATAAAACTAAAGATTTATAACTCACAACGTTCTTAACTATTAGAGTTTTGGGCTTTTGATCTTAGCTTGCTAGTAGGTACAATCTTTACCATGTTTTTAGAATGCATTTCTTACATAGAAACAAAGAGCATATTAAGCACTATTACAATTTACATAAGGATGAATTTCATTGTGGTTTTCCTGCATCATACGTGCTATGTTATTTCTTTGCCTTAGGAGATATTTTCAAAGCTAAAAACAGTTGTTAAGTCAATACTTTATATTTCAATTTTACAAAGGAAATTCTGCATGTTTTATTAATTAGATAATCTGTTTTCATGTTAAGCATCAAACTCAGACTTGCTCATATTAAATGTATGTTCAATGGCTGAGATTCACTATCCATTCTATAGTTAGGTTTTAAAGTGTTAGAAGGTAGAAATTGACAAAAAGGCTTCCAGGATCTATGGTTGTAGAGCTGCCTGCTCATGTGTAATATCACAGCTTCCACAGAACTCTCTTCCTTCACTGTTATAGAAGGAACAGCAGCTGTACTAAAAAGAAGTGAAACTGAGTTTTGATGCAGAAGGAAATCATTACATAGACATTTTTGTCCATGAGGCCCTCTAAACATTGGGGTTGGGGGAGGTAACAATGCAGTAAGCACACAGATGAACCTGCTCTTATTAAAGCCCTCCCCTTTTAAAGCTACCAAGTGGCCTGGGATTGTTAATGTTTTTGGAGGATGCAGGAAATTCCTCAAAGATGATAGTTTGAAAATCATGCAACATAACAACATAGCAACATATCATAACAACAGAGTTTGGACATAGTGGATGAAGCTTAAGGCGTTGTTTTTTCCATCCAGACTATCCTGGTTAATGGAATGTATAGTTGAAATGTTAAAAAAAAAAATGTTCCTAGGAGAAAATCACTGCCATGTGATTGTCTATCATTTTGGCTATGTTCTCCATTGCCCTGATGAGAAAGGCTCAATGTGGAACAATATTTGCAAGCTGCACACTGTTCCACATATGGTGATTGCGAGCCACTGCATTTCTGTACTGCTAGTGTCTTATGCCTGTGCCCAGAGGCACTTACATCATCCATACTCTTGTACATACTCTTGTACTCTTGTAGCTGCTGCTGGTGGCCAGGATTGATGCTACAGTTTGGTGCGTAGCTGCACTCCCATCCTGGGCAACTTCACTACAACCACAACCTGACCACTAACCTCTAGAAAGAGACCACATGCCACATACCTTCTTCATAGAAATTTATGAACTGTCTTGTAAAACACCTGAATGAGTGCCTGTACAAACATACTAGCTCTTTTTCCATTACTGTGTCAGAAACTTAAGAGAGGATTTTTTCTGTGCTTGCCATTTCGGGAGGTTCAGTTCATCATGGTGGGCTGGAGGTGGCAGAGCAGAGGAGTCATGTCCTACTACCCAGGGAGCAGGTTAGAAGGATGTTAGCACTCCCCCTCACCCATTTTAGCCCTTTGACTCACATTATATACTCCAAGTATGTTTGGATTACTTGACAAAGAATATATTTTGGTGTATAGAACAAGCAATCTATTAGACACATATATTACCTCATGCGATTATTATTTAGATATGATAGGGTCATTTAAAATTTATTTTCTTAGCAAAGTTCAGGTATATAAAACATTATTATCCATTATAATCAGCATAGTCTACAATACATGTGTCAGACTTATTCCTTACATCTAGCAAACATTCTTCATACTTTGACCTGTCCAAAGGCTCCCAACAATCAGTCTCTAGTAATAATAACTCAGTAGTACTGCTATGAGACCAATTTAGAGATTCCATACACAGAAGAGCTCACCAACATATGAATGGATAAAGAAAAAAAAAAGAGTTGTTTTACATAATCTAATACTATAATTACAGTCTTAAAAGGCACAGATCCTGACATTTGCAACAACACAGATGATCCTGGTGTATATTCTTTTAAAGGAAATAAGCAAGTTGTTTCCTGTGTTAACTCTAAAGCAAGCATGAGAACACTGTGCGGAACAAGAATAGAAGACTCTAAATTAGCTGTATGCATGATTCTGCAGGCTCATCCCACAGTCAGGAGGTTATGTAACTGTCCCCCAGTTGACATTCTAGGAGAATCCTTCTCGAAGACAGCTGTACTATCTCTGAAAGAACAATGTTTCCTTTTAGAAGCAATGGCACACAAGAAAGATGGACATTTTATTTTTAGGAAAAGCAGTCCTTTTAAAGCCAGCTATATCTCTCATTGTGCTCCTGGGTTACCCCAAGAACTTTGCACTATGTATCAACCTTAATCAACATGAGTGACAGAAAACCTGATAGTAGACAAGGGGTAGTTTTGCTGGTGTGGGTGACCTCTTTTGAAATGTCAGACCTGAAGCTCTATTTATATTTCTTTAGGCTCCAGGCTTTTAAAATATTTTCATTATATACAGCAAAGGGATGGAAGTAAATGTTATTCTAGTATCTGTCTAAAATCGCATGTTAGCCTGGCAGTCTCTCAGCATCTTCTCTAACTGGGACCTCCTATGGTAGGATGGATAAGCACTTGTAATGTAGCAGCTATAAAAGGTGGATATTCTCAGACTTGTAGATATGGAGAGCCAGTATAAAACTAAGTATGTTCAAATTTGTGTTTTAATTAAGTCAAAGATGCTTCCTTTACTTGGTTATATTACATATCATAAGCAGAATTCCAAAAGTAAGAAATGAAGTTGGATCCATGCTCTGCTACATAGCTGGGATAGCTTGGGAAGTTTGTTACCATCTCTGGGGATATTTCATAGTCAGTACAAAGGCTAGTAAATTCCACTGTTTAGATGAGAACTGAATTAGTAGTGTAATTTAGTGCATAGACACCTATGGCAGCACTTGGCATACACTGAGTGCTTCAAAGACCTTAACTTTCCCACACTCTTCCATTTCATATTCTTACTTTAATTGGAATCTGTATACAACAGAGAAAATAAAACACTCTCCTAGAAAAAAAAAAAAAAAAACGAGTTCACCTCAGCACGTTTGCCTCAAAGTATGATTAAGTACTGTGCTCTGGCTGGCTACTGTTGATTTAGCACTTATCTCATAGCCCAGTGCCTGGACAAGCTGCCTTGGAGCTTATTAGAAATGCAGAATCTTGAGCTTTACTTTAGATGGCTTTCCCCAGATCTGTCACTGGAGAAAGTAGTCTTCATGATCCCCGTGCATATTCAGTACTCTTTGATAGAAATAAGCCCTAACTAATGCAGAGGTAACTTTTGCTTCACACGAATGAGTTGATTCTAAATTCTAGAGTCTATGAAATTAAAGATGATACATTAAAGCAAGGATGTCTTCAACTGCTGTTTTTGGAAAGGTCAAGAGATTTTCTGAAAGAGCAAAGTAAACCTTGGCCTTGAGTTTGTGTTGCAAATGATATGTACATAACGATTTTTAGATGTAAATGCATTCACATAAGATTGTATATACTAAATCAAACATGGATACAGACAGACAGATACACACACATAAACAAACACACACACACGACTGCTAGTTATCAGGAAGTGCCTACCTTATTTCCTTGGCCACTTTTTGCAACATTTATTAATCAACTGATATGGTTTCCCTATCTTTGTCCTGCCCAGGAGAAAAGTATTTGCAATTCTGTGAAGCCACCCTTTATTTTACACTGTAAGGTTAGAGAGGTAGAGGAGAATGCATGGGTTTTCCTTGGTGCATAAGACCCTGGATTGAATTTGTAATCAAGTCATGCAATTGGAGCGTATTTGCAAACACCACTGTTGTTTTAGAAAGTCTTACAGAGGACACTTTTGAAAACAGGTCCCCAGAGGACAGACTTTTATCATCTTAGAAATGGAGACGTCGTTTTGTTTTTCATCTTTCCTTATTGAATTCACTTTGCTTTCTTGTTCTTTCAGGGACTGAGGCTTTTTATTTCCCTCTGTGGTCAAAATAGCTAAAATAGAATTACTCATAATTTGAAGATGTTTCATCATTAAAAATTATATTAATCTGCATACTGTCCTCAGGGAAGTTGTAATTTCCACTTTCTGCTGCAGTCAGCATGGTTGAGATTCAGAATTTCCATAAACATGAAATCTATTTAAAGTTATTTCCATAAGCCTGGACTTATCTGTTACTTTTTCATAGTCTTTCTAACCAACTAACTACCCATCTTTAGGAGCCAATATAATTGACTGGATTAAAAGAGAGAGGCACAGTTTAAATTCCTCAGAGCCAATAAATTATAGAAGTGGAGTTTATTGTGGAAACACAATAATATTGCAATATGTAAACATATAGGTGTTCTTATGCTGTTGATGTTAGGATTTGGAACCTTGAAAGGGGGGTGAAAGTGGACATTCCTCAGGTAGAATCTTCAGAGATGTTGTTGCAGAAAGCCATCCATAAAACCAAACAAAATTTTTTTCTTCCTAAAGGAAAACACTTATATTTTCAAGAGTGGTATTTTGTTATTAGCAAGGTGACATGTGCCTAAGAAAAGGCAAATAAACTCATTTTTATCTTTGACATATTTATCTTATACATGTAAAACTCAGATAAATTTTTCACTTCTCCTAGTTAACAATTACTCTTAACTAAGCAAATAATGAAAAAGATACATTGTCACAGTAATGTTATCTCCACTGTGTTAAGCATGAGTCTCATATATTTATTCTTGTAGATGGGAAATATCATGGGTCATTTCCTCTGGCTCATTTCACCGACACCAGTAAGTGAGAGAGAAGGTTCTGATGGAGTGAAATGTTAGAAAATGTGGTCAAAGAGATTTCCCTTGCAAGGTAATAGATTCTAACAGAGACCTCAAAAAGTGATTCAAAAAATCAGACCCCAGGATATAATCCACTGCTCATCACATGTGGTCATACTGCTTCAACATCCACCATGCACAAGTGGCTCTAGTCCTGACCTGTGCATACCCTTTGAGAACTCTTCAGGAACAACTGTGATTAGAAGTAGGCTTGCTCTTCAAAGTAAGAGTTTCATGCTAACCATGCCGGGAACTTTAAATGCTGGTAGCCGGTTCTATGACTTAACTTATCTCAGGAGACCTGGAAATGCAGGAGCTGGACCGCAAGAGTCATCCAGCTCTCCAGATGAATATAAATGACAAGAGAGGGCAATGTACAATTTGCCAGAGTTCACCATCCAGGGAAGATGTTAAGAAGTAAAAAACCAAACCAAACAAAAATCAGACAATAAAGCTATATGCTGAATAACAAATAATTTTGTGGATAAAATCATTTGCATAAAAATGAAAGTAAGAACAGAAAAAAGCAAAGGAGTTTGGCAGTCCTCTCAAATTAAGATCATGTAGATTGTAAAATTTATACTCTAACTTTTACAAAAGTAATAATATTCTACAACAACCTCACAAGCCTCCATGGTAATAGTCAGAAACCATGTGAAAAATTAAATATGATATGGACTACATTTGATGAGCATTTTTTATTTTGTTCCAACTGTAAGTATTTGGCTGATAATATTTAGTCAAAAGCCACAGAATATGTAAAAATCTCATCCAATGTAGGCCCTAACCCTGCTCTCCCATTGCATGTCACCAATTTCTAACTTTTTGGCCATCATTGAACCCACTTTTATACCTGTGTTCATTTTACAGTTATATTTGTAACACAGGCATAACTTTAATGTATTTTCTTCCTAAAATACTTTTACACTTTCTATTTGCCATGCCATTTGTCAGTGAAGTTAGATGAAACTAATATACCTGCTTAAAGGTTCATCTTGCACTTTACTTTAAGTGCAAGAAGCAGGCACTGGCATATGGGCCATAAAATTCAGCATAACATGGACATATGGGAAAGATAAACCTGAATGGAAAGCCAGGCAGTGAGAGGAGCGTGAGAGTTCTGAGGGTTAAGATAATCTTTCACTTGTTCGTTAACTCATCCCCTAAATAGGCATCATGTTCATTTAAAAGTGTATATAAATGTGCATAAAGTCCTAAAATTAGAAAATTTTAAAAATTAGAGAAAACTAGGTCGATTTTCTACTTATAAATCTTAAAATTTAGTGATTACCAAGAAAAATAAGAGTAAGGAATAATCACAATGCATATAAACTTTAAAGGGGAGAAATAAGAAGGAAGAGAAAGATATAGAAGGGGAAGGAAGATAATCTGTGGAACATAATGTTAGAGACATCCTTCTACGGCAAGGCCATATAAGACAAGGCTATAAGGAGGGGAAGGAACCCAGTACTCACAGGAAATTCTACAGCTGGTAAAATACTAGGTAAATAAGAGTACTCAAGGCAGTGTTGCTTACCAGCAGGAACCTTAGGAACAGTGAGGAGCAGGGACTACGGTATACTGCAGCTTTGGGGCCATAACTGAAACTACAGATCATAGCCAGCTCTGTTGGCACAGACCTATGAAGAAGTCAGCTACCACCCTGTGCAACATGACAGAAATCTGTTTTAAAAATCTTCAGACTCATTTTCACTGTGGATGAAGTCACTTGGTAGAGTGCTGACCTAGCATAGACAAATTGCTGGATTCTATTTTCAGCAAAACCTAAATCAGTCATGCAGGTACATGGAGTAGAAGGCACATCAGAAGGATCCAATGTTAGAAGTTTTCCTTGCTTGTAGAGTGACTTGGATGGTAGCATAAATTATGTGAGTCCCTGTCTCTAAGTAAAATTAAATTAAATTTAAATATTTTTAAAAAGAAATTCTACTGAACACACAGGTTTTTTTTTTTCTAGATGTAATACTAAGCCAGTGAGTCCCTTTAAGTAACATAACAATGTAATTTGTGATGTCAAGCAATACTCTTTTTTTTTCTGTGCAAAAAAGGAGTCAAAACAAAAAGAAAAAAAGGAATGCTACCACTTGGATGACACCAAGGGTAAGGAAGGGTCTTGATGTTAACACCTGAGGAAATCAGGCCAATTACTTAGACCTTCATGTTGGAAGGTAAGACTGACTATTGCAAGTTGTTCTCTGAGATCCAAGCTCTGATACACATATGTGTAAGAGGACACATAAACACACACACACACACACACACACATACACACAACACACAAGAGGGGGAAAGGAAGGAGGGATGGAGGGAAGCAGAGAAAATGGATAAAACATTTTTAAACTAACATTAAAATACAGAGTTAGTAAAGAAAAAAGTTCCAGATGCGCCTTGGAATTAGAATTAATAATGCCTTCAGGATAGAAGCCACAGGCCAGGTGAAAGAGGGCAATGGTTAATGAGCCTTTTCAAATGATTTTTCAATTACACTTGAAGCCATTACATTTTAAGTATAGAAACTTTCTTGTTTCTATTAAAATATATAAATTAAACACTGTAATGGCCTTCATTACATACTTCTAAAATTATTGACTTGAATATATATTGCAAAACTTGCTGTGTTTTCCCATGTGTTTCTGTTTGGGGATGGTTCTGAATGTTATTGTGAGAATTAATATCAGTTATAAAGACTGCATTAATCATGTCAGCTATGTTTGTTGTCTAAAGTTTTTAGACTTTGAGCTCATCAATTCCTTTGTAAATTCCTTCACTATTCCATACATACTATGTATGTTTATGTATATTAATATATGTGTGTATGTGTGTGTCTGCATGTATATGTGTATTGTGTGTATATGTATTTGTACTATAATACAGATATTAGAAGTTAGTTTAGTGTATGTGCTTTCTTAATCTAGTAACTGATTTTACCAACGGTAAAAGCATGTTAATTTCACTCATAATTTGTTAAGCAGGCTTTCCAAAATTATTTGTTAAATAATCACTCCCCCTTCCCTGTTAGGTGAACCCCTCCTCCACAGTGCACAAAATTCTATATGCATGATTGATTTATTTCTTCCTTCCTTCCTTCCTTTCATTCTTCCTTCTTTCCTTCCTTCTTCATGTCTGTCACTGTTACTTTGACACACTATGTATGTGTATATGTGTATGTGTTTTCCTGTGTATATTCAAGTGTGTGTGTATGTGTATATGTGTGTGAATGTGTGTGAGTGTATTGATATGTTTGTATCTGTGTGTATAGTTGTGTGTGTATTCATGTATATATGTATATGTTTGTATGTATGTGTGTTTGTATGCATGTATATTTGTATATTTGTGTATTCATATGTGTGTGTATTTCTGTGTTTGTATTTGTGTGTGTGTTTGTATGTATGTGTGTGTATGTATGTTTGTATGTGTGTGTATTCATGTGTATGTATTTGTGTATATGTGTATATGTGTGTGTGTATATATGTGTATGCGTGTAGGTACTTGTGTGTGTATTCTTGTGTGTGCATTTGTGTGTATTCATGTGTGTATGTGTATGTAAGTATATTCATTTGTATGTGTGTGTATTCATGTATGCGTATTTCTATGTATGTTTATGCATATTCATATGGGTGTATGTGTGTGTCTGCATGTATATGTGTATTATGTGTATATGTATTTGTATGTGTATGTATTAGTGTGTGTGTGTGAATGCATTTTGTGTGCACATGTAAAATCATTTATTTGAAGATGTGAATCTTCCACAGATTTCACTATAAAAAATATTTTAGGCATCCTTATTTTTTCTTCCTGAGGAAGGTATTTCTTATTTTGATTATTAGTTTTATGTATGAGTATCAAATTATAGCACATATATGTAGTTCACCAATTTCATATTGAAGGCTAAATATGATAAATTCTATTGGTTTCCAGATGTTTTTCCTCTCATCAACCCCCAGTAATCAATGTAAAATATTATACCTAATAAGAGCTCAATGATATTTTATGAATATATTCAGTGTAGTCATTCACAACTCAATGGTCTAGATTGATCTAAGATGAAAAACTTCATGTCACACAACTTTTCAAGCAAAAATTTATGTGGTTTTACCTTCCTTTAAGACAAATTTTCAATGTTTTATTTGTAACACTTTCTGTTAATTTGACTAAATAATATTTGATCTTTTTTCATTAGTTCTGTGTGGGGAGCTGCAGCTGCCACCCTATACATATATTGAACACCTGGTCTCCAGCCAGAGCAGAGAGCATTGAGATAAACAAGCCTTAGTTGGAAAAGCTGTGTGCCTCTAGTTTGTGATGCAAGCTGACATGATTTTCCCGCAGCCTATTATGTTTTGCTATGTAGCCGATGCTGATTGGGACCAGGGAAAGTATTTAACCCACAAGGGCTGGGGGCTGGAAAAATATTGAGTAAGTATGTATAGATAGGAGTAAGTATGTAGATATAGAAGTAAGATGTATGTAAGAATAGGAGT
>NW_022196905.1:240514976-240524462 GCF_008632895.1 Mastomys coucha
TATATATATATATATATATGTAATGAACATTATATATATGTAGTGTTCAATTTCTGCTAGCCATATTATGTCCATACATAGCTTTCTACTGGCTTGTGGCTGACATACCAAGGCTGCCACACTAAAGAGAACTGATACTTCTTCACTCACATGCTATCAATTGTTTCTCACCAAGGGGAAGGGACTATAAGCCTCTCCTCTCCTTGCTGGGGTTTTGTCTGGTTTGAGCTTGCATAAGTGTTGTGCATGATGTCACAACTGCTCTGTGTCCAAATGTGCATCTAACCTGCTATGTTCACAAACATGTTCTTTGTGGTCCTTTACCAACTCTGACTCTTCCGGCTATTTCATGCCTTCAACTGGGGTGATCCCTTAATTTTCCACAATCACTTTATTTTTATCATCATGGCCAATTGTGGTTCTCTGAGTTAATCATCTCCTACAAACAGAAACTTCTCTGTTGTGACTTGAGAGGTGCACTGATCTAAGTTTACAGTGATAAATCATAAGGAGTTAGTTTCACACTATGTTCATTTAGATAGGACATTTATGCAGAACTATGGTAATAGGTTTTCTCCTAGGTTACTCCTGTGATACTCATGCTAGTATTGTAACAGTGGGCATGTCTTACTGTACTTTGTAAGATCGATGACTATTATTCTCCACTGGTAGTGTACATAACAACTTCCATCCTAATGAAAACTTTGCAATAGAAATAGGGCTTTTATATCTGTATCGGCTTGATATGCTTCTAGTATAAAGGTTTTACTCTCAAGCATTGAAGGATAATTGAGAACAGTGGCAGTAGTCAGCAAATTTGGGTCTATGGAGCCATACTAACAAACAGTTGCAAAACAAGTAGTCAAATACTAGCATTAGGATTCTTATTTCTTAAACTAGTTTGCTAGCATGGGTCTTATTGCCCTGTTATAAGATAACTTCACTTGTATGCCTGCTTTAGGAAGCTTCTACAGAAGTAGGTCTCCATATGACATTTTAAAAGATCTTTGGTGTTATATATCCCTCCTTCTTTAAATAAAGCAATTTAGTAACCACATATTCATTTTATTTTATTAATTTAAATAGAAATATATGGTTTCCCCTTTGCTTTTATCAAACAGCCCCTTTGAACATTTCTGGAATCTATACCACACCACCTCCAGTCTCAAGTTGATGGCCACTTTATATTTTATTGCTATTGTTCTGTACATACAAATATTCACTTATATGTGCATAAAAACATATAAATACACCTGTTAAATCTGTTTTGCTTTTTAAGTCTCTGTGGTTTGGTGGCTGACCACTCTGTATTGGGTAACCAATAAGGCTCCTCATCCCTAGGAGGTGCTGCTTCTTCGTCTAGCAGTCAATAGCTGTCTCTAGCTCTTTGTCTATGGGTAGGGCCCCATAAAATTTTCCATGTTAACATGCCCATTGATTTTACTATTGCTCTGGTTATTTTTATATTGCCATTTATAGGAGAGAACGTGTGTGTCAGACTTCCTTGTATTCTTGCTCTTACAATCTTTTGCTCACATTTTCTATGCTGTTCCCTAAACCATGATCCAAGAGCTGTGATGTAGATGTATCCATTGGAGCTGTGCTGCCCAAAATAAGTAGTTCTAAGTACCTTATCAGGTGTCAGTTAAATATAGTAAATAGAATATTCTTTGGGTAATAAGTAATAAACTCAGGTCTAATTTCATTCTTGTGCATGTGGATCTCAGTTTCTCCAGAATCATTGGCTGAATAAGCTATACTATCTCTAGTGTATGTTTTTGTCCCTTTTTCAACTATCAGACACCTGTCTTTACAATTATTTATGTTTGAGTCTTCCATTTAATTCCTTATATATAAATACATATACATACTCATATACATTTGTCTGTGCATATGTATGTTTTGTGCCAGTACCTTATTGCTTTTATTGTGCTAGCTCTATAACATTTTGAAATCAGGAATAGCATCCCTTCCAGTTCTATACTGCTTTTTTCTACTCAGGATTGTTTTGGCTATCCAGGTGTTAGCTACCAGTGCCAATGTTAAAGAAAGGGTTATTCTTGGAAATGGAGTTAGAAGGAAAAGCAACAGCAGGAGAGAGTGTGGAAGAAAATAGGGTTGCCAAAGTTGTACCTGTCCATGTGGAAAGTTAAAAAATTACACGGGTGTCGTAACTGCTCAGCCATCATGAATTTTAATCCCTCTTTGTTACAGCTCAACAGGTAGAATAGGTGAGGCAAAAACCCTCCCACAAGTTCCTCAGCATGCGGGCCCAATCAGCAGCTTCTTTTGGTCTCTGCGGAGGTGGGACTTCCGATGTAACTGGAACCAGGTTGGAGGCGTGGCAAATAGCAGGAGGTGAGCAGAGAGGTGTGGTTATGAGAGGCAGGCCTCAAGCCAGGAGGGTTTCATCCAGGGACTTTTTGGTTCCACATGAGTTTTATGTTATCTTTCTAGTTCTATGAATAATATTATGGCTATTCTAATCAGGCCTGTATAGAATCCCTGAGTCTAACATTGCCTTCATCTCTTTGTTTATACTGAATTGTTTGGACTAACATCAAATAATGTATACAATTTAGAACAGGCATTTTTGTTCTTTTGTGGATTTTTATTGTGGATCATATTTTATGCTACTAAATAAAATTTCAAAAATTGTATAAATAACTGCATATTATTTTTCTAAGTGGCAATAAATATATCCTCTTTTTTTAAAATATTTGCTGAGTATCTTCCTTAGATATACAAACACCAAAATACAGGGATGATGGACAAAAGAAAATTCAGTGATGAAAGCTAAATTGTTCCTAATAAAGAGTACATTCTAACATTCAAAATTAGATTGATTACTAACTGACCACAACCATTGTCACAGAATTTATCAGTATATCCTAAAAGAAAAATAAACTCTTCCCTTACACATTCCTGAAATTTAACTTCTAAACTATAAGTGACCATGACTCTTGTTTGTTATAGTTTATTTTTGCTTGTGATCTAACATAGTTCTTATACCAAAGTATCCATTTCTCAAAACTGTTGCTATGAAATAAATACAGGATTGTCATTTCTCATGTGTTTCCCTAGTCTGCTCCTCTGAATGTAGGGTTGACAAACCAACAAGAGTAAAATCCACTCATCATTGTAGTTGAAGTTTCCCAAGCAGCTGATTAACACATAATTGTCAGTATAAAATTCCCAGTTTCTAAAATAATTGACTACTTTGGTACTTCATGAAGTAGATGCAAGGTATCAAGTACAAACCAAGAATAACTGGAGGGTTCATGATGTATTAGAAATGGTGGTATTTTAAAGAAATGGGTTGTAAACAATCAATGGCTTTGTGCTGACTTCCTGGAGCTGCATGTGGAGTTCAATTTTTAAAATAGCCCTCTCTGTTCCCTCGTTTTACTTGCACTCTCATGTCTTACCTGGTCACATTGTTTAATATACTTGCATAAAGCCTGGGCACAACAATTTGAAGAACTATATCCGCCTTTCTGAAATTGACCTAATTCAATCAGTATGGCCACTTCCAATCCCATCCATTTTTCTGCAAATAACATAACAATTATTTTTTATTCCTTAAAAAGTTCAATTCAGCTTCAGGTACATTTTCTTTATCCATCCATCCATCTGTTGTTATATTCCAGGATTAGTTCAATAACTCAACATTGTGAATTGTGTGACAATAAACTTTGATGTGTTGTGATGTGTTGACTCGGAGCCCTTTGGGTAAATACCCAGAGAGTGGCACTCCTAGGTCATCCGGTAAGTCTATTTTTAGATGAGTTTAGGATTTGTTTTTATCACTACCGTGGTGTTCACATTTTACCAAAAGGGGCATCACACAGTATCGACACCATGAGTCATTTTTTACACCTTTACTCTGCTCTGTCTTTTGTCTTTTAAATTTCCAACCTCTATGATGTACTTTTGCAAACTACTGTCTCTTAAAATGAAATTCTACTATTCAACTCTATAACTTTCTTTCACATATTTCCTTAAAGTTTTTTGTGTTCTGTGCCCTTAGATAGTCACATCTGTTCCTTTAACTTAAAAAGTACCTGATAACACTGGATCCCTTTTATTGTATGTTTATTGAATGTTTGTAGTTTTAAATTTCATGCAAAGTGTTTATTACATCTCTCTATTACTTCCTAGGCGTATGCTTATAATAGTGTTAGATTTTTAATGTTCTCAAGAAGTTCATCACTTGGTTATTTATTTGTATCAGAGTTAAGCTCAGGATTTAGAAAGATCAGTCACTGCGTTTTCTCAGAATGGTCCAACACAAGACTCAACCCCAAATGCGAAGAACAATGGTTTCTTTAAAGGAGATATTGTTCATGATCACCCATATTGTAGCAAGTTTTAATGTTCATCATTCCACTGCTGTAAATGTGTTTGTGTGACTAGGTCCACCATGTTTTATTTATATAGTTGTCTACTGATGAACCCTAAGACTGACGCCATTATTGGGCTTTTACGGCAAGTATTAGTATGGACAATGGCATGCAGATATAATTTATCATCCTTCTTTATAATCATCTCTATTTTACTCACAAGTGAGTAATACTTAGCTATACTCAGAATTTCTTAGATATAAAATGACCATGTTTTCCACTCTTGGGGACCTCCCTTGTTTCTATAATAATTTCATGGATTTACACCCCCACCTGTTAATGGTGTGGGATGCATATATTAACTTTGCTTTAATTTCTAATTAAAAGCTCTGTTGCACAGAGCACTACAAGGAGGTGAGATGCAAACACAAGATAAAAGGCAGGTTAGGGGAAACACTGGGAGCCTACAACTTCACCAGGAACAAGGAAGAGAAATCATGGACCCCTGACTGTAATTGGGTTTAATTTGGCTGATTGCTTCTGGATTTGTGAGGATTAATAGCCTCACTATACTGCCCTGGTGCACTATTAGATCAGTTTTAGAAGGCAGGAAGGGGAGAAGCTGCTTGCTCAAGAAAAATTAAGCCTATAGTTGGATCCCTTAGAAGGCTTTGTTTCTAGAGGCCATTCATCATTAATAAAATATATTTTATTTTTTAAGGGCAAATATATTCTCTTCTTAGCAATACAATTAAAAGGGAGATGACAAATTAATGTTTTCAGAAGCCAGTACCTCAAGTATCCAAGCATGCCTACCCCATTATAATTTTATATATATTATATATAAAATTAACTCATTCTCCTTTAAGATTTTTAATGTTTATTAAACAATTACCTTCAGAACTCATCTTTAAGCACTTTTTAAAAATACAAAGATTACCAGGAACCTAACTTTTCCTGGTGTCCCTTACATGATCAGATTCCCTGTTAATCTTAATTTAGGCTTCCCCATTATTAATCTTTAGTATGATGAGAAAGGAGGACTGTTATAGGGAAATGTGGGGGTATGGTTCTATTGGGTTTCTTTTGAGAATTTGGTATCATATGACCAGATACCAAATATACATTGTTTACTTAAGTTTCATTATTTTTTGTGTCTGGTAGAAAAATTGCATATACTAATAAATTTTTCTTCTCTATATTAGTCAGGATCCTCTAGAGAAACATAACTATAACTTTTTAATATAAATATATATTAAAAAGGAATCTGTAGTGCTGAAGAGATGGTTGCAGTTTAGAGCACTTCCTTCTCTTCTAGCACCCACCTGATGGCTCATAACCATCTCTAACTCTATTTAAAAGGTTCAGATATCCTTTTCTGACCTCTACAACATAGCACTTACATACCTACAAGTAAAACTCACATTAAATAGAAATGAAAAATCAAGCGAAAAGATTGCTATAGAAGATGTGGTCTGGGAAGACCAACAGTGATTCTTACAGTGACCAAGGATCTAGCAGTTGCACAGTCCATGAGGCCAGATGTCTCAGTAGGGCCAACTGTGAGCTGAAGGTTGGCATGATTCATGGAGAAATGCTGGATTTCAGTCTGTGACATAAGTCTGAGAAGCTGGTTTCTAATATTGACTATGGAATGCCACAGCAACAGGATAAATGAATTTGCCAGTGGGAATTAAGACAAACTGGTGACCCAGCAAGTTCCTTCCCCCGTCCTCTTATCTCTGCTGTCACCCTGAAGGTGCTACACAATTAGGGAGAGTCAAAACAATTTGACTCCTTCCAGAAGTACCCAGAGGCCTTGTGCTTTACTTTTTATTTTTTATTTTTTGCCAAATCTAATCAAGATGACAACCTAGATTAGCCATCAACTCATATTCCTTCTCTTTTCTGGCCCCCTTCCATTTCTTTCATCTCTATTAGCTCCTCTGTTTTATTCTTGCCCCACTTTAAACTATGCAATTAGCATTCAATCTTTTTTTTTTGTAACTTTTGTCCTTCATGTTCTCCAAACACTTTACATTTACAACATGTGAACTGACCAGCCAGTAATCTTCAACATTTTTATTTTACCCTATTCTTGTCCTTGGTTTATCATTATAGCTTCATTTTAAACCCTAACCCATACACAATTACAGACCTTAATATGCATGAAAATAAATATATTGAAATTAAGACCTATCCTTTGAGAGCCCCCTATATAACCTTAGACTGTCTGTTTTAAGCCAATGTATTTTCTCTTTAGATTAGGAGTTTTATTTATGTAAATACTCCTCCTGTCACATAGTTCTCATGTACCACTGATGAAATTCAAGAACTATTCCACTTACTTGCTTAGGAAATAGAAACTTGAGATAATTATAACCCACACCAGTTATTCTGAAGTTATTCATCTGGGTCCTCAAACAAAAAAAGGCAATTTGTTTCTGTTTCTTGTTTGTTCTGTTTCCTCTTTTGTAACATTCCCAGATTTGCACTTCATCTTTAACCTTTTGAAACCCATCTAATAAACAACCCTTTTAAAAAGAGACTTATGCCTCTTTATAGGTGATTTTAACATAGATATAAGTGTTGAAGTTAATAAAAAGATAAGTGAGCAGAGAAAGAATAAAGTGTACCAAAAACTATGTGGGGTTAACTCATTGAGTGTTAACTCATAACAGAGGTAATACTACTATACTTTCTAGGGAGGTGTCAAACCAAATGTTTGGGACATATTTTGAGAATAAGTAAGAGAAATATATAATTTTCAATTCATGGAAAGATAAACTGAGACTCTGACAAGTAGAAATTATCATCACAGTACATATTATTCATGAAAGCTACATGTCATGATCGAAACTGAGATTTCTTCTTGTTTTGAGTCTAAAAGTGTAAAATCTCCTTCCTTCTTGTTACATCCCCTCTTCACTTCAGTCATCCATCGGACTCCTGACAGCCTCTGTTTGAGGGCTAACACCTGAGAGCTAAGACAGATGCTCTCTGTTGAGTGTTTGTCTTTGAAGAAGCCGCCTGACCACCTGAATACACCCATCGCCTGAGCACGCCCACTGCCTGAGTATGCCAGCCCCTTGAAGATCTTCTGAACCTGGAAGACTTTGGCACCTGAACTTTCTTTATAGTTAATCCAGAGACTTGGATTAACTTAGTTTCATTTTGTAAAACAGAGCCTTGCTGTATAGATAGGCTGCCTACTCCTTTTCGTGTCCAGGATTACAGGCATGACCCATCACTTCTGATTGGTATGTTTTTACTATAGCAAAGCCTTCAGCATGTAGAGGTTGGCAGTTTGTGAATTTCCATCATGCAATGGCTGTGCTTAGTGTCTGTGAACCATAAATATTTATCTCACACTGACTTTTCCTCATGTACCGTTCTCAAAAGCACTGATGCACTTTATGTTCCCAAGAATCTTTCCCCACACTGTTTTCCAGTCCATCCCATGTTCCATGAAGGATCTGCAGTAACAGAGTGGAATCCTAGGTGGAAATAAATACAATGAAGCACAATTCAGACATGTTATCTGCCTCTTACAAAAGGGATGGGGGCAAGAGAGATGGACCACACTTGAAGTAGATAATGGTAGCACATAGAACTTCCTTGGGCACTTGCCTTTTGTCAGAGGTTATGTGTTCTTTCATAGCTCAATGAGTGACTCACTAGTTGCCTGTCAGACAGGATATTCTCATGTTTATAATGAGAAATTCACCCATATTCATGAATGTATATATCTTAGCTTATAGAAGACTATTAATCCATATTAATCAATAACTTTTTGTTTTGTTTTCTTTTGTTTCTCTGAGTAGCCCTGGTATCCTCATACTTGCTCCCTAGACCAGCATCTTCTCAAACTCAGAAATCTGTCAGCCTCTGCCTCCTGAGTGCTGGAGTTAAAGGTGTGTGCCACCATTCCCTCAAAAAATACCTTAATGATGTGTTCACTCTCTCTTTTTTTCCAGTGCCACAAAGAGGTCCAAGCCAGGGCAGTCTTTGCTGTCAAATGAAGCCTCTAAGAGAATTATTCCTATATAAAGCCTTCCCCTGAAGGCCAAGAAATATACCATATAAAGTACCCTCACACCTCCTACATACTCTGTTACTCTACAGCTTGAAATCCCATTCATGTTCCATTCTTAATTGGGATCCTATCCTCATTGCCTAAAAAGACAAATGTAAGGTCACCCAACCTGTCAATATTTTTTGTCTAATAGAGACCAGGTATTACTTGTTAAGACAAATATCTATATTGAGACAAACCATCTATAATGAGCCTGGCCCTCCATAGTTTGTCTTTGCTTATGAGTTCATATGAGACCAAAAATGTGGAGGTAATCTCCAGTTTATACATGAGTCTGTAAGGAATTAGAGACCTATATTTGCACATGTATTGCCACTATATTTGTTCAAGAATGGTGTGACTTATGTGGCCTAGGCTAACACAGAAGGAAGGCTGTGAAGATACACAGTACCTGAGATCAAGTACTGGTCCAGTCACGTTGATCAGTGCAGAAAACCATACTCTACCTCAAACCTTTAATTTTAGATGAAGATTGAGTTTCTATTATGATTATATGTATGGCAAGCAGCCTTCAATCCATTTAGCAAGTATTGCTCAACTAATAAGATCTCAAAAAATGTTATATTTTATTAATTAAAATTTTAAAAGTGGAATTCTGTAAAGAAAGTCTTGTTTTAGGTTCCTAGTGGAAAGAAATCTGGACTTAGCACAAGTAAAAAAGATAATCAGTTCTGGCAAAAAAGAGGGGAGATTAGTTCTAAGCCAACACTAGATCAGCAGATTTGCAGGTTTTCTGAACCTCTTTTCTATTCTCAGGGGTACACATCACCTTTAGGTGAGCATTTCCTTAGAGCAATTCTTCAGTTAATAAATACTCATTACATGTACCCAACACCTCTCTTACAGAGTCAAATAGAATAGTCCCTGCCCCCAAATTATCCTCAAGTAATTTAAAATGCATGAAATGTATTTGTAATGATTTCATAAAATCTTAAGAAACTCTTTGTTAATGGGAAAAATAAAATTGGTAAAATCCAATGTGGAGCAAATAATCAGAAAAAGGAAGAGAGTCTGCACACTGTTCCTTCCCTGTCTACACAACTCACC
>NW_022196905.1:240524472-240536968 GCF_008632895.1 Mastomys coucha
CAGTGCCAGTCCACTTATCAGAACTATCAATACCAACTCTGCCTCTATTCTTAAGTTGCTTTTCCTTTGCAGTAATGTTCTTTGGGGGTTTGCAGAAGGGTAGAATCTCCTAAGAAAATGTCACTGACTGACATTTTGAAGCAATACAGTTTCTGGTTATGAATCTCCCTTTGCTTTGCCTCCATCTTAGCAAAAAAGAAGTAAGGCATAGAGGAGAGGTGACTTACAAAGTGAGAGGAGACAGGAAGAGTTATTCTTGAAAACGAAATGGGATAGTCAGCTACACTTGGAAAGCAACACCAAACAGGGGCAATAACAACTCAGAATTAAGCCATTTACCTCATTTTTTCTTTTCTCCAAAGTCTTACCTAGGAAAATGCTGTAGTTTTCCCTACCTTTGAAATGAGGATACTGAGGTCCATATTTAGAAAGAAAAATGAGAGTGGGGCAAAAGGAAGACACAAAGTCATAAATTTAAATGTAGCTGCTAACAGCCAGGCACTTAGGAACTAGAGGAAGGTACGTGCCTCTTGAATTTCAGACTGGTCTCAGCTTCATAGAAAATCTAAAGCCAACTTGATCTATATAAGATTGTGCCTGAAGAAGCAGAAAAAATATTGATGAAGTTTAAACAAACCACATTTAAGTCAAGCATATACCCAGGTCTTACTTTTTCTTTTAAGATTTATTTATTTATTATATGTAAGTGCACTGTAGCTGTCTTCAGATGCACCGAAGAGGGCGTCAGAGCTCATTATGGGTGGTTGTGAGCCACCATGTGGGATTTGAACTCATGACCTTCCAAAGAGCAGTCGGTGCTCTTCCCTGCTGAGCCATCTCACCAGCCCTTACTTTTCCTTTAAATATAAAGGAACCTCCTACAGACAAGAACTTCCACACAAAAATCAACATGGAGAAATGAACACGCATTCCCAGTTGCTCCATGCAACCTCAGCCTTGGCTTTATGAGGTATGTACTAGGTGTGAACTTTTTTTGTTTTTGTTTTTGTTTTTGTTTATTTGTTTGAGACAGGGTTTCCCTGTGTAGCCCTGGCTGTACTGGACTTCATTCTGTAGACTAGGCTGGCCTAGAACTCAGAAATCTGCCTGCCTCTGCCTCCCAAGTGCTAGGATTAAAGGCTTGCCCCACCACTGCCCTGCTGTGTGTGAACTTCTGTATTGTCCTTTTCACACTTACTGGAAAACTCAGTAGTGGAGGGAAGTGGAGTGACTCCTGGCTAGACTGAGATGGATTGTTCTCCTTTTCATGATAAACGAATAGTTACTATTGCCCAACCATTTCAAATTGTGAATCTGTTAGGTTTCTTTTTTTTATTAGATATTTTCTTTATCTATATGTCAAATGATATCTCCTTTTCTGGTTTCCCCTCTGGAAAAAAAATAAAGAGAAAGAAACAAAAAAATAAAATAAAGTAAAATAAATAAAAACCCTGTTCCCTCTCCCCTCCCTCTGCTCACCAACCCACCCTCTCCTGCTTACTGGCCCTAGCATTCCCCTACACTGGGGCATAGAACCTTCACAGGGCCAAGGGCCTCTTCTACTGATGACTGACTAGGCTATCGTCTGCTATACATATGCTGCTGGAGCCATGAGTCCCACCATGTGCACTCTTTGGTTGGTGGTCTGTTGGTTTTTATCAAATCATTGTCAGAGAAGTAACAAGGTTAGACTTTAGTGTCTTGACACAGAAATGTTTAAATAAAAAGGGGTGATAGTATATACTCACTGGGGTGATGTGCGAATTATGTGACACTTGCTGAGGTCATAAGAGTACCTGGTACACTATAGGTTCTTCTTTACTGTTTGTTGTTAAGGCAAGCGAGTGATTGTAACAGGCATCAGTGGATCAAAAAGCAATAGACCACGCTGTTGAACATCATATTTAATTTTTAAAGATCATCTTGAGAAATGAATGGAAAATGTTTTTGCATTTGCAACAGAGCAGAAAACAAGGCAATTATGGATATCCAGAACTGACGATAATCACCAGTCACGGGCGAAGAATTACAGCAGCAGCCACTGAGAGGCAAGTAGATGAAGTTTGGATGAGAGCTCCAATCCATCTTGGCCAATTGGAGAACTGCAGACTATTCTCTGGTTTCTGCGGTAGAATGATGCAATATAGACTGAGGAAAGAGAAGTTTCATAAGGTTTCTGAAGACAAATATTAGGAAAGGCAACTTCCAGAAATATTTTCTTATTAGCACTGCCATCATTGTCAACATCAGCAAAAACCTGCATAAATCTACCACTATATTTAGAGAATGCTTAAAATAATCATTTGCAAGAGGAACAGTTTTGTGTTATCTTTTTTATATTTAATACAGTTGTAGATTTAAAAATACCAACAGATGATATACAAATTAAGGTTCTCAGAATCGAGTGATCCTCAAGTGCCTGTAATATATACATGAAGACATTTACAGAAAGCACGATGCCTTAAGAAGCTAATATGTGTTGGCTGATTTGTATCCAGTGTCTCTTTTTATCTTTAAAACAACTGATGCATTAAGTATCTTTGACAGAGTTTGAGAAATCAGCCAGTCCTTAATCATGTGGCTTTAAATGGCAGAGTTGCAAATGATGTCCTGCATTGCCTGAGTCTGACACACAGTACATAGGAAAGCAGTCAAGTCCCTTGTAATCATAGATGCAAATTATGAGGTTCAGCCTCTCAGTCTTAGGTGAAATTCAATGGTCAAAGTCTTGCCTAATTACCCAGCCATCTTCATTGAACAAAGCCTGAATTTATTCATTGTGGTCATTTGTTGTACATAATCATCAGCAGCCTGGCAGGTAAACAGCTAATTATTTTGGTTGTATTATAAGCAAATAGAAGTACCTGTGTGCAAAGTGACAAATGAGACCTGGTCTGCAGAGAAACAATTGCTCCTGGCTTACAAAATCCCAAGAGTGGAAGGAACAGGGACTTAATGGATGAGCAACTGCAAAATGAAGAAATTACATTTGTGTAGTTTCTTTAGAAATAGAAAGCAATTCACTGGCTCTAATTCCTTAGCAATGTAGAAGTTAGGTTTTGGTACTAGAAAATACACACACACACACACACACACACACACAGAGAGAGAGAGAGAGAGAGAGAGAGAGAGAGAGAGAGAGAGAATGCTCATGCCTTTTCCAGGATCGTTCCATATGTTATAGTAGCTCCTGAGCAGACCAGCATAAGCTAACCTCTGGGAGTGCATGAATTCAAAAGATTCACCCTGAATCCTGTTACCTAACTGAGAACAAGAGTGCCTAGGCCAACTCAAACATTTCTCAAGAGTTTCCTGGTGCTTTCAGATTATATGTAAAGTTCATAAAGCCAGAGATGGGTGTCAAGCAGATCTGAATTTGAATCCAGTATCTTCTTTTAAGGAACAGTTTAATTTGGAACAAATGATTTTACCACTTCTCAGCTAAAGCATTTCTTTTATAAAAGAGGGCTAATGTTTCTCATTTTTTGTTCAAGATCATTGCAGGAATTCCTTAAAATAACAAAGAGCAAAACAGAAAAAAACAAACTGCTGACTATGTGTGGTGTGCTTATGTCTTTCTTGGAGAAGAGACAGAGGAAGCCAATGAGCAATAAGATGTCCCAGCAGTGCTACCCCCCTACCAAGACCTTGCTTTTGAACTTTTTAATTTCCCAGATGTTTCTTAAGGGATAAAATTCTGGGGGAGAGGGCTCAACTGAAGAGCAGAGTAAATACAGCTAAACGGCTTTGTGCAGATTCGGCTCATGCTCTGGTAAGGAGCTTATTCACTCCAGTTTTTAGGAAAACAGGAAGTAATAAGATTAAGGATCTAAAGCTTAAATGAAAACATAATGTCAAATCTAGTCCAAGTAGGATTTGGATTCAGGAAAGAGATTGAAATACTCAATAAAATTAAAGGAAGATGAGCTGGCCTGTAATAGGTCTGAGACAAACACTGTACTGTTCTGTATGCTTGCAAAATAATAAGAGCACTCATTTAAGAAACCCAAGACCAAGTAAGAGATATGGGTGTGGAAATTTCAGGATATGTACGATAAAGGGCCATGGAGTGTTTACCACAAGGGATTTCACAGAGAATGGAAAGAAGGCTTGCAAACTTTCTGACTGTGTAGTGCAAGGCATAGAGCATGCATTCCCACAAGTGCTAGGGAAGATTATCCTCATCTGAAGGAACTCGATATAACAAGAGTTGGAGAGACACACCCATACCTGTGTACAGTGCATGTTTTTACTTGTATATGATTGACCAGAAAATTACCCAATTAGAATTTAAAATTACCCTATTACCTGTACAATCCTGTCATAGGACAAAATTTATGTAAGCAGTTCAACTTCAGGTGAAACCTACATGTCAATCAATAAAAGTCAATGTACAAGCATGTTTTAGGAAAGTGTTGGCTTTTATTTTAGAAATAGGATTCAATTATATATATATGTATGTATATATATAGTTTATACAGAAATTATTGATTGAATTTAAGTAAGCTAAACAAGTATTTTACAAATATATACACCTCTCCTTTTAAGCACAATTGAAAAATCCATATGGAAATAATTTTTCCAGTTTCATGATTAATTTGAATATGTGGAATCTGCAATATTTTCTTTTTTATTAATGTAAATACATCATTGGTATTCAAACATACAATATCCCTAGATATTTAAAAATATAATACTATTGTTGCTAAATTCAGAAATATGGAATGCATCTTCTTTTGTTTGTGTTTTATGCAATTTCATTTATCAATATAGATAGTTTAATTTACTCTTAGTTTAGATATTCCTAAGCAGTATTTAATTTGTGTTCTATAATACATTCAACAACTTTTATTGCTTGATCAAATTATTAGTGTAAAGAACAACCTGAATTTTATGTCAATCTTATACTTTATGTAAATTATTTATAGTTTCTAAGAAGGCTTATAGCATTTTATTATTTTTAATATATATTTGAATCATGTCATTTGTGAATTAGCTTGTTTTCAATATTGAAAACAAGACAATATCATTTGTCTGGATTTTATTTCTTTTGCTTTCCTAATGTTTCTGACAATGATATTTAGGACTAAGTTACATAGAAGCAATGAAAATCAGTGTGCTGACCTTGGCCCTGTCAAATGTAAAGCTTTTAGCTTTTTTCCCAACAGGTAGGATATAAGAAACCCTTCATACCAGGATGAGTATATAGTACTAACAATGCATTTTAAGTGAGTAACTGTCTTTTCTTACCTAGTTTGATAGACTCTTCTTTGCAAGTCCTGTCTCTCTGGCTCATTTCCAAGTCTTCTTGAATCTGCAACTTCTATTGCCCCTCTTTCTGCATTGAAGAATCTGGGTTTTATACAGAGTAATACATGCAAAATTGTTTCCCTAAGAGGCAAATACACTGTAGGCACGAAGTAAATGTTAGCTAATCTGAATCTGAAATTGAATTTGGCCCGAAAGAGAAAGAGATATTAAATCGTTTAGTCTGTTCCTTTTATATCTAACTAAATCAAAATACATTTATCTCATGTAGGCTTCCTAAGACATGTTTTATTATGTTTTACAATATCTTTATTTTACTAGCAAGTATTTAATATATAAATACAGATATAAATGTATACACTCTAAATGTAGGGAAAGTATTTCCCCTTATTAGATAATACAAAGAAACAGAATAGAATTCAGTGTTGATTCACTCACAATGGTAAGTACTGAAAACATCACACACTTAATTTTACATTCACCAGGGGAAATTCATGGAAGAAATTTATACATGTCTGCATGTTATTTGAATAGTATTAACCACCATTATTAAAAATAAATAGTATGAGTGATACTAGGTTTATAAGAAAGGATACTATAAATGTTACCAGAGGCAGAATGGCTACTGAAACACTCCCTACATAGAGCTACTGGGAAAATCAACATAAGTGTATTGTCAGCTTCTCATTCTAAAAGATCACTGCCCACCCACACCCCATTTTAGCATTGTGTACAAGGAAAATGAGAGTCAACATTTGAGACTCAGACTATCCTTAAGTCTTAAAACAGAGACAGGATGAAAACAGGAATTATAACTAGGCCTTAAATGAATCATCCTAATTCTCAATTATAGAAATTCCCTTAATCATAAAGAATCATTTTCATATACTGATTAACTTATTTATCAACTTATTTATAAACCAAGGTTATAAGCTAGGTAGTTGTTACACAATGTTGCACAAAAAATAGTGCCATGTTCATCTGGAAATTTAAAAGGTAGCTAAGTAAATAAGTATTTAGGCATGTAAAGAAGATTATAAAACTGCATCTCTACAATGAATGTAAAACGCATGACATAATACAGTTTAAGTCAGGAACTCTATAAAAAAAATAGCGCATCTTTGTGCACTCTGACAACAAACAGAAAATCTTGTTGGTTCCATGTCTCCACTTTCACAGGTATAAATGCCCATTATTCACAGTCTTCTTATTTGAAAACAAGTTATGCTTCTATACATTCTTTCATTTTTTTATAGGTATATGATTTTCATACGTAATATGTCTGATTTTATGGACCTTGTTTAATCAACCTATTAATTGAATATGTGCATTACATATGGTCATGCTATGACATTAATTTAAAATATTTGAATTACTATATCTTTATCTATTAATACAAAAAAAACCCCAAAGCCAAAAGCCCATTTTCTACAGTTTCTGAAATGGCCATCTTTCTTCTCTTATAAATTGAAATGAAGAATCACGCATGTTATTTCACCAATCTAGTATGTCTTTTAATGAAATTTCTAAACACAAATCAATTAATTTATCAGACAGTGGTTTTCCTAGAGTTTCAGATGTCATACCTTTGATGCTAAGTTTTACTAACCCTGAAGATGATACTGAACTTGCCCTTTGGGTAAAGAGGAATTTCAAACATTAGTCCTTCAGTTTCTTTTTTTTTAAATTGGATATTTTGTTTATTTGCATTTCAAATGCTATCTCCTTTCTTGGTTTTCCCTCTGAAAATCCCCTATCCTGTGCCCCGCCTCTTTTAATCCTTTTGTTCAAGCTTTCCTTTTTCTTCTTTGCAACCTTGTTTCTGTTTCCCCCAATCTGTTTCCTTCTATTCACAAGAACTTTTCTACCTTCCAGTACAACTAGCTCTGTAACTTCTGTGGACATTGATCTCTTTTCTCTTTTCAAATAGTTTCTTTTCTTTTATGATGTAATTTTTACAAATTAATGTTTTTTTTTATATAAAAGGTAATGCAGGTTATTTATCTTTCTGAAACTGGTCTGTCTTGCCTATAATCACAATGTGTCCACAGTTTTGCTAGTGTGAATATTGTCAAAACAAAAATGAGCATATAGTTATTTTTATTTTATACTGACTTGTATTCTTTTGGGAACATACATAGGCTTAATATAGGTAGAAAATATTCTAGTTCTGCTTTTAAAATATTTGAAGAACCTCCCTGCTGGTAGTCATATAGGCTGGACAAATTTACATTTTTTCTATCAGCAATATATGTGTTTATTTTACTTTGCATGATTAGATCTCTACATGTAGAAAAAAGACTGAGTTATAGATTTATCTCATACTGTATAAAAATTAGTTCAAAATGAAACAAAGACAGGAATGCAAGACACAAAATTTAGATTATGAGAGGAAAACATAATAAATCTCAGGACATTTTGCATGGTATGTGTGCATGTGTGTGTGTGTGTGTGTGTGTATGTGCCTGTGTTTGTGTCTATCTGTCTGTGCGTGTGTGTGTGTATGTGTATGTGTGTGTGTCTGTGTGTCTGTCTTTCTGTGGATGTATGGATATATGGATATATGTCTTAGGGAAATGGGTGCTTCACAGAAGATTTCCAACAAATAAGTCATTTCACTGTCAATAGTATGACCAGATATTAGAAAGTACTCACCAGAAAAGTGCAATAATTTCTAGGGCTTGTCATTGGGCCACTCATTGACATCCAGCTACAACTTGTTAAAACAAGCTTATTTCTTTCTGTCCTTGTGCATAGCAGGTAACTCCTCATGTTTTTGCTTATCCTAGGCAACTTCAGACACTTCTAATAAACAGTTTCATTTAGAACAATGTCTCCCTTGGTCAGTGAGGATTTATTTTTTTGGGAAGTGGTATACTTGGTCTGATTGTAGAGTAGGACAATGGAGAACAATAGGGTAGTCTTCTGATGTATAAACAGAGTCCAAAAAAAAAAAAAATCAAGTTCATCACATGATCTGAACACTAAGTACTTACTAAATACAGAATATAGATACTATATAGGTACTAAGTCTTGTTTTTTTTGTTTTTTTTGTTTTTTGTTTTGTTTTGTTTGTTTGTTTGTTTGTTTGTTTTTTTGAGACCTGAGGCTGAAGTCTATCTCTGTTACATGAAAAACAGAAATATGTGTTGGACAAGGCGAAATGGTTGGCTCTTCTGGCAGATAGTCCTGGAATCCTGGATAGTGTCAGTCATTATAAATCATGAGTTTACAACAACAATAACTAGATTTTTTATGTTACATGCACACACAGGTTAGTTTTTCTGTTCTCCTAAGAGTTTGAATTGTAAAGGGTTCTTATATTGCTGTAAATTTATATGCTTTTGCAGTGTCAACATTCCATATATCTTAGCAGAGTCCAGTCATTGACCTAATTTCCCACATTTTAATTTAAAGTCCACCATTTTCATTTGGGTTCATTTTTGATGTGAGTGGTTCTAGGTACTGGGCAAACTATATAATCACATAGCCACTATTATTCCTACAACATTATATTCCTAAAGCTCAACTTTTAACCTAGTTCCTCTATCCTCTACCTGTTTATCTCTCTGTTCCCCAGAGGGGTCCTTACATCCTCGTTAGGTTTGCTTTGTTTAGATGTCACCTAACTATCCTGTATACTTTGCTACCTTGTTAACTGGCTTTCTTCAATCCCTAATATGTTTGTTTACTGCACATTTTTGATTGTACGATGACCTTATCTGGATCTCATTTCATTGTAAGCATTATCTACACTTTATTTATCTGTTAACCTATTGAAGGAACTTTCAATCAGTTCCAAGTTTCTCACAATTATGAATAAAGCTATTGGAAACACCTGAGCCCTTGTTTTTATGTGAATATTCTGTGTAACTCTTTTGGATGAACACCAAAGTAAAAGATCACTGTGTTATATTGTAAATATGTATTTAGTTTTATTAAGAAGCTGCCAAAATACTTTTTGTCATTTCTCTTTTTCAACAGTTATGAAATAGAAAAGCTACTGTTGCTCCACCACATTGTCAACACTTGATATTGTCATCATTACAGACTTTGGGCATTCTAATTTTTATATAGTATTTTCTTTCAGTGATTATAATTTGTGGTTCATAAAGACATACAATTTGATCTTTTGTGAATAAAAATGTGCATATATTATAGTGAAAATCTATTTGTATTTTAATCACATCTTATACTGTTTTCTTATTTTGTTTTTCTTTTTTAAGGGTTTAGGTATATATGTTAAGTAACAGACCTTTTTTACTTTTTTACTTTATACTCATGCCTATTGGAATTCTCTTTATTTCCTTAACAGTACATTGTAGTGCAGTACAGAAAATTTTAATTCAGTGAAATCCAGAGGATCAGCTACTTCTATCATAAAATGTGACTTTTGTATTGTACCTGAAAAGTAATAGTTCTCTTTCTACCATTTCCCAAGGTATACACATAGAATAAATATCCTTTGATGCTTTCCTGTACTTATAATAACAATAATTGTGTATTTTTATTTCTCCTATAACCTTCTAGAAGTTTCTCATTACATTTAAATCTGTTATCTTTATATGTAACACCAGTTCAGTTGGATAATATGCATTATACTACAAACTACAGAAAAATCTCATGGCTGAGAAGTCGGGAGTCCTAGATGGAATGTACTGTATTAGTTCCTAATATAGTTCCTAATTACCATTTAATTAATTACACATAGACAAGAGCAACTCTCACATTACATAAAAAAGAAACAAGCCTCTTTTTGCAGTAGACACAGATTATTAGAGAGATTTCAAAGAATGGCAAAATGCAGAGAAAAAATGAAGATAATGGATTACCCCATACCATAAAGGCTGTCTGTAACACAGTCAGTACATGTAAGGCTCAGAAACACCTCAGAAGAAGGAGGAAGATTGTCAGAGGCTGAAGTGCCAGATGGTGATTATATGCTATTGTCTTCAGGATAGGACAGGGGACCTGCTCCCATGAACTCTCAGCAATGTAACTCCCCACACAAAACCTGCAAAACGTGAATGAAAGGAAATTTCTGAAGACTACACTCCTTGAGGGAGATGCAATGGCTGCCCCAGGAGTGAGAGTCCTATTTTTTCTTATTTGTTGTAGTGTTTTTGGAACTGGATCAAAATCATAAGGTGTTAGCCGTACACTACATAAATAAAGGATACAATAATTAGAGTCAAAAGGCTGTGGTTTTGTAGGCATGCGAGTATGTATGTGTGTAAGTATAGAGGAGGGTTGGTTGGTGAGACCTGGGAAAGATTCGAAGGTGTCAAAAGAATGCATGGTGAGGGGTATAATTTCATGAAGACCTCAAATAAATAAATAAACAAACAAATAAATAAAATTTTAAAAACAAACCAGCATAAATAACCTACAGGTAATGTGCACATCTTTTGTAATTGCATTACCTATTTCTTTCAAAGGGAGGTTCAAATTCAGAGTAAGAGGTGATACTCTCTTGTTTCCTTCTCTGACCAAGAAACTTTTGTGCCACATTTACCTTTTTGTGAAGGTTTTATATTACATATGGTAAATGTTCTCCCACCTAAAGGTATTTCAAAATAATCTATTCCCCACACTTGCAAATGTATACTGCCTCTTGGTACATTTTTTTCTTCATACAACTCCCACATATCCCAGTACTGGGAAGGCAACCTTTTTCTTAATTCATTGTTAGTTTTAAGAACTGACCATAGCATTCATATTAGCTTTAAAATTTTCCACTATTCCACTCAGTAAGAAATAGAAAACGTGTAATCTAACATTACCTACCCAAGTTTGTTTTGTTTTTGTAGTAGTGTAAAATAAAAGATTAAATTGTGAATAAAATGTTTAAATAAATACAATGACTGTGACTCAGTGTTTCCTTTCTAAATGTCAATGAGGTATCTGTTTGGAAATTAACCATGTGATTTTAGGGACATAGATTTTACAAGGAATTTGATAACTTTAAGCAAGAGGAAAACAATTTATATTATATAAACACACTCCCTCATAGAGAAAGGGAGAGGGGAGAGACAGGAGGGAAATAGTTTTGTTTTAAATTCTGATAAGAAATGCTATCTAACATCTTGTAAGTTATTTTTGGCTCCCACATAATAATGTGGCCCTGAATTTAATTATTTTTTACATAAGTAACCACTTTTAAAATGAGTCTATGCATATATCCTAAAATAGTTCAGATATATAAATATTTTGCATGGAAAGATTAATCACATTCTGCCTAATATAGTTAAGACTTTGTGGCAGCATATTTTACAAATAGTTTCATTTTTTACTATAAATAATGATAATTCCAAGGTAACAATTTGATTGTGTGCTGAAAATTATATCAAATATTTTATGCTAATAATATTACAATGTAGTGAAAGGCACCAAACTATGTATCTACAAATATTCTTCCCAAACTTAATTTGTTCATTAAATAAGAAAAATTTGTAATAAATTTAAAATTTGAGTATAATTCCAAATCTTTTCAAAAAGAAATATGAAATTAACATATTCTATTCATGAAAAATGAGGCCTTGAATTTGAAAGAGAACAAGATATATGAGAGAGTTTGGAGGAAGGAAGTGAAAGAGAGAATACTGTAATTATATTATAGATTAAAATAAAGTAAAAAATTTGAAAATTAATATGTTCTGTTTCCTTTAAATCACTTTTTATATGTAGTTTTAAGCCTTCTTAATCTTTAAAGGAATAATACTTACTTCCAATCTGCATCTATGTCCAGAAAACACAAGTAGCTCACAATTGTTAAAATTGTGAAGCTTTCAGTTGATTTGCAGCTTTCTTTGTGTTTATTAAACTGTGCAAGGTAATGTGACCTTGAATGTCACCTGAATTTGATTGTCACACATTTGAATATCACCTCCAGTCTGTGACTGGGTTCACTATGTAATTTTTCTTTTCAAATATGCCATTACCACAGTCTCCCTCCAGAACCCTAAGCATGCTATTATTAACTTGCTTTTAAGTTCCTCAGTAAAGCAACATTTAGGATATATATAAAAAACACTGCCTTTTTATTAAACAGCTCTAGGGGAAGAAAAGGTTATTTTAACAGTCACATCAACAGTGTGTTTCTGTGGTTCTATTTAATTACCATTAGCTTACCAACCTCCCTAAGTACTCACAGTGTATCCAACTGTGTTTATTAAAACGTTTCTCGTTCTCTCCATTTCTTCAGTCTGATAAAACTCTAGTAAGAATT
>NW_022196905.1:240537074-240541458 GCF_008632895.1 Mastomys coucha
CACACACACACACACACACACACACACACACACACACACACACTCACGCCTTGTTTTGGAAGACTAGAATGCCCAATACTCTCCAAGGTGACATCAATGATATTCTATGCATTTAAAATCACTGAGAATATATATACCCAAGAAATGTCTGTAACTGTTTCCAGAGAGGCTTACCTGGAAAGAGAAGCTATGCTTTGTATGTGTGCAACATTATTATTCCATAGGCTTGATTCCTGCATTGAATTAGATAAACATAAGCACTAGCTTTTACTGTTCTTTCACTCTAGTAAGATGTAAGGGGTAGTGTTTCAAGCTGTGAACTAGAGAAATGATCACATGGGGTTTAGACGACCATTCTCATGGAAGTTCAGAAGTCCAGCATGCTAAGAGAAATGCAGCTATAGAGAATGCCCATGAGTTATAAAAAGGAAACAAAGACGTGTAGGAATTGGATCAAAGGTCACATAGTACAACTTGCTCAAATATATGACAGTGTTTGACATGTGTTCTGATAACGTAAGCAAATTGGAATATGAAAGTGGAGATAGAAATTGTCTGGCAAAGGAAATCTCAAGAGAATAATATTCAGACTTTGGCAGTTATTGAAAACTGCTGTGTTTATTGGGGATTATAATGAAAATTCAAACATGGAAGATATGGGGGAAATGTACATTTTGTTGTTGAAAAACCCAAGAAAGGGATTAAAGTTTTGTACAGGGCAGAGAAAATATGTGTAAACAAGGTAATGGCTATCACTAGCCATTGTATCTATTAAGAGCGATCATCTCCTAATTAAGTGTTCATCAATACATGTCACTTGAATTTCTCTTATCAAGATAGCCAAGGATCTTTATCATTTGAATACCTGAATTTATAATTTTATATTAGCTTTCTCCCAGCAACTAATAAAATGTACTTCTTATGATGGTCTCACATACATCAGATTGTAGACATGCTTCCATCTTTTTGATCTGGTATGCATTCTGACAAGGGCTGCTAAACCATAAATCACTCCAATACATGACTAAGATATACAAATGTATATATTATTTTTCAGAGTAATAAATATTAATCCTAAAAATACAAAAAATAATAAAAATGATGGACTATCGCACTTTGCCATGAGCTAATCAGACAGATTTCCAAGGGCTAAACACCAGCCACTAAAGAGTCAAGATTGGAAACTGGCAAATCACATTCAGAGCCTCAACAGATAAGGACACTTCAGAGATCTCCTGACCCCAAACTGCCATCCATGGACATGTTTTCCTTGCTTTAGAGGCAAAAGTTTCCAGAGTAGCTGAGGTCAGTGGGGTAAGATTACATTTTGTGCTACAGTGAAATTTGGTGTCTTCCACAAAGCAGCCATTTTGCGATCCTGCAAAATGCAATAGTTAAGGGGTTCCCAAGTTTTGCACTAATTTTGCGGAAAACAGTTGAGTGAGACCAGACGATGTGTATAGCTGAGTGTGATTGCCGGTGTAGAACTCCTGAGAAAGCTGTTGAAGAAGCTGTGAGGCATGGTTTGTAGTGATCACCCCAGGTTTGGGAAAATGCTGGAAGCTTTTAAAATAGACCGAGTGAACCTTCTGATACAAAATGGAGCTGGCCTCAAATGCAGCCTATGTAGCATGTGACCAAACTGAAAGTTATGGCAAGAAGGTAGCTGAATCCAAAAAAAATGGCGCTTAGATCCCCTTATACCAGACATGTGGGATGTAAAGCCATGCCAGAAAGTTTGTGTAAGCTAGAGCAGGTTGAGACCTGGACACTCAGTGAGCACACACCTGAGGCTTAGGTAACTCACCACTCCTTGCCAGATTCCTCTACTGGAACAGGTGCCGTGATCCTCACCTAAAAGAAACGGGGTCCCAGAAACAGAGTTCTCCATGCTAATGGGGTACCTAGAGGCTGGGAGGGCTTAACCAATAAGCTTCCCTTGCCAGAAATTTCTCTGTGCGAAAGATATTTAATCTCAGGTTTACTCTGAGAAGTGGGTATTGTTTCATGCATCCATTTTTCCACCAGGAGCAACTAATAAACTGTTTAGAACCACGGACTGTCTCTTTCATTAAGATCCACTCTGGGAAGCCATGGAGAGGCATTCACCTACAGCGCATAAGTTAATTCTCCTGTTGGAAGCCTCTCTGCACTCCCAGCCATAACCAACCATCAAGTCAGCTCTGCCAAGCTAAGGACAATCATTGCTGGGACCAGCTGGAGCTCCCCTTTCCTCCCAGTTCCACCCTAAGCACTGACCCGAGCTGGCAGGCCCCTAACTCTGTTCTCTACTCCTCTTCGACTCCTAGGCGCATCTGGATGTCCTAGAGTCTGAGAACCCTATAGTCCCAGCCTTGTCACAGGCATGGGGAATCTCCACACCAGCACCAGCCTTCCCACATCTCTTACTATACTGTGTGTGAACCTTTGTTTCAGCTTTGGTTTGGCCTTCTATTTCTTTGCTGTGACTTAATTTCTTCCTTTTGGAATATTGATGTTTATGCATTGCCATTATATAATGAAAGTGTGTAACTGGCTGTGTTTTATTTCTCTAGCTGTTTTAGAAAGTCGGAGGCAGATGCTCACAGCCAGACATTGGATTGATCACAGGGTCCCTAATGGAGGAGTTAGAGAAAGGACTGAAGGAGCTGAAGGATTTGCAACCCCATAGGAAGAACAACAATATCAACCAACAAGAGCTTGCAGAATCTAAACCACCAACCAAGGAGAGGTGCACTCTCATAGAAGCAGGGGGGAGGAGTAGGATAGGGGTAGGAGGGGATCAGGAAAAAGGATAATATTTTAAATGTAAATAAAGAAAATATCCAATTAAAAAAAGAAAGAAAGAAAGAAAGTCTCAGTTGAAACATTGCCATCTCAGTAGATAGCCTATTTTTATGCTTTTGAAAATAATTGAAATACTTAGGACATGAGGGGCATTTTTGATATAGATTGAATCATTTTGCATTATAAGACAAGCATGAGACTTTTGAGACCAGGATTGGAATGTTAAAATTTCATGTAAGTGCTTAGTACAAAATGGCTGGTAATGGACTATTGAAGATTAATCTTCATTTTATAAAAAAAAAAAAACAGTGGATCTAGAGTCACATAGGACAGACACCCCAGACATCAATGAGGGGAATTAGGAATCCCCAAACTAAATATAACTACCACCATCTTATAAGCTAGAATCCAGGACTGTTCTATCAAGATGAAAGGAACTAAAAGGTTAAAGCTCAGTCAACTTCATCATCGATCCTTCTATGCAATAATGGACTGTTCCCACAAATGCTGATGTAAACAATCTTATTCCCTTGAGTTGCATTTTACAAGTTATCTGGTCATAACTATGAGTTAAAAAAAACAAACAAACAAAACACAGAAATGAGAAACATAAAATTAGTAGCACTCAATGATTACAATGGTGATGTCAACGATAATTCACTAATTTTCTGATTTTAGATGGTAGATAGTATTATATTCATGTTATAGAACATCATTGAACTTGAAAGAAATGTACTTAAATATAACTAAATTATATTTTTAACACATAATAAGTATCATAAAATACCCTAGAATACTAAAATAGACAACAAATCATACTACATTGATCTTTAAAATGTTTAGACAAAAAACAGAAATGAACAAACAAACAAACCCTAAGATCTAAAAAAAGTATGTTAAGGATGTTATGTATCAATAAGGTCCACAGCTAGACACTTGGATGCTAAAATCAACTCTGTCCATTACCTCTACTCTACAGCATGCTGATTTTGAGATGCTTATGTTGGTTGAGTTATGGTGGACTGCCACACGCACTTTGCATGATGGCGATATTTGAGGCGTAAACTTCAAGGAAAGTCAGTCTCCTGCCTCTGCATTGTTGCCTGGCACCCCAAACTCAGAGGTAGCCCAGATATGTCCTCTTACTTGTGTACTAGGGACCCACCAAGATATCATTTCTTAACAGCTAGAAAAGGAAAATTCAGACATTGCTCTCTGACCTTCACCAATGTTCCAATGTCCTAGTCAAACCCTGGCTTGGAATGTTAAGCCATTCTAACTAATTGCCTCCAGCATTGTGAGTAGGGCATTAAAGCTTACAGAAAGAGAGACAGCATAGAGCTTTCAGCAGCAGGCAGTCTGCAGTCAGCATTCAGGTGTCTACATTCAGCATTCGGACTCGCTCGCACATGTACTAGAACCAGAACTTAGGTGGACTAGGGCTTAGATTCATGCAGTCCGTAGCCCCCCAGGCCCAGAGTGCTTGGAATTGGAATCACCAATTGAGATTCAAGAGAGTGAGCATTCCAGATTCGAGCATTCAACATTGAGGATTCGAGATTCGAGCCTCTACCCTCTTGGCTTGCGCATCCGCAGC
>NW_022196905.1:240541590-240567675 GCF_008632895.1 Mastomys coucha
GATGGCTGATGTTTTAGATCCAGTGTGTTTTAGATGGCCTCAGATGTACCTCGACTACTGAGCTGCCACATTTTTCATTTCTCTCTTTTGCAAGGATTGTAAAAGACTCATGTCATTTTTGAGAAATACGCTCAGACCTTACACCACTCATGTCGAGTTTGTTTGTCAAAGCCGAATCCCGTGCAAACCTGGCCAGAACCCATCGTCCCGCGGAACAAGGGACCCTGTAAGAAACCCCAGTCCGTGGAAGTGGACAACTGTGTCCTGGATATGTATTAAGAATCTCACTATTGATTTTTCAGTAATTGGTAGAGTTACCTAATGGAAGAGAAAATACATGATGAAATAGTAGCCTCAAAGTATAAGCTGTGGAATGCCAGCATTTGCAGAAATATCAGCAATGACTGTATGAAACATTGAGACAGATATACACAGACCTAAAATTAATTGAGAATCTGTAGAGTACCAACATTAAAAAAAATATAGTTTCAACTAGAAGAGAATTACCAAAACCAATGGATGGAAGAGACATCAGTTATCAGAGAGAATATTGTATCCCCTCCATGGTGATTCTTAGAAGATTAGAGACCATTTCATTGCAAGGTCATTTTCTACAAAAGAAGGACAGAAGGACCAGACCACAGCAGGGTAACAACATTATCAGGGAAGAGCTGTGGCATTTATGTGAGCTAAGAGTGCATGTCAGATGCTCTTGCATGTAGAGGGATCATCATAAATACTATTATAGTGACATGCAGTTACCTTATCCTCAAGATTTTTCACATGGGCATACTGCCAGAAATGTCCTAGACTCTGACCTCTGGATGCTTAGCAGTGTAGAAAAATTTTAATGGAATGATATTTTGAAGATTTTTCATTTAAGCCACAGCACATTCAAGAGACATATTTAAGTCCACCAAATAGCCTCATTTGGTAAAGTACAAATGCCATAATCTTTTCAAATCAGTACTTCTAAAACTGAATATTTCACATGTTTTACACTTCATTTGCTAACTTTCACAGCAGGATTCCTAAAACCTAACTTCCCACCAAAGAGTGTTTCCAAGCAATTTAATGTGGAAGCTGAGAGCTGTATTGACCTTGCACAATGTTTAAACTCTGTGTTCTACAGGCCTTCAGGGAAAACATGCAACAAGTGACCAAACATACTAACTTTAGATTCCTAGTTTTAGACATTACCTGTACTTTAAAAAAAAAAAAAAAAACTAGATTAGTCTCATCATTTCTGTTTTACTGGGCCTTTTGAGAGGTAGTCTTTACATTTGAATCTGTGAGGCATTTGCCATTTTCTATGTTTCATTAACTACCATTATATGGCCTTTTCTATGTAACAGAATTTGGCCCTAAAACAAAAGACTTCAATTGCTTCTGGCTTAAGGCTCTGAGTCAAGAACCACAAAACCAGGGAAGATTGCACTTTAATATCATATGTGCGCTCAGCCTTCTCCAGAAGTGCTTTTAATCAAATAGTAATACATTTGAAATGGAGAAAACATCCAGGGAATTTTTTCATCATGTTTGTTCAAGTTTTCTCAGCTCATTTTCTAGGGAAGAATGTCATTTTGTAAGTGGCTAAAACTTTGGGCTCTGAATCATTAGTATCATTTTATAGCTGTGGCAAAAGTCCTAAATATGGAAGTTGACCTTATCAATAATCAGTAAATTGTGTTAATTAAAATCCTTTGGCCTGGAAAATATAGAAATTAACTGAGCACAGGGACCCTAAAGGAGAAATTAGGAAAAGGACTGAAGAAGCTGAAGGGGCTTTAACTGGCATCAATGGGAGGACAGGCCCTTGGTCCTGTGAAGGTTTGATGCCCCAGTATAGAGGAAAGCTAGCGGGGTGAGGCGGGAGTGGTTAGATGGATAGGGGATAATCCTCATAGAGTCAGGGTAAGGGGTAATGGGAAAGGAGATAACATTAGAAATGTAAATAAAATAAAATAAAATAAACTCTAAAAAAAGAAAAAGATCAAGTGACCATAGGTGTGTGGGTTCATTTCTGGGTCTTCAATTCTGTTCCATTGATCTACCTGCCTGTCACTATACCAATACCATGCAGTTTTTAATCACAATTGCTCTGTAGTACAGCTTAAGGTCCAGGATTGGGATTCCACCAGCAGTTTCTTTATTGTTGAGAATAGATTTGGCTATCCTGGGTCTTTTGTTGTTCCAGATGAATCTGCAAATTGATCTTTCTAAGTCTGTGAAGAATTGAGTTGGAATTTTGATGGAGATTGCATTGAATCTGTATAGTAGAGGACTGCAAATTCAATCATCAATAGGAGGAGAGGACCTCGGCCCTGTGAAGGTTCTGTGTCCCAGTGTAGGGAAATGCCAGGGCCAGAAAGTAGGAGAGGGTGGGGTGGCAGGCATGGGGAGGAGGGAGGCAACAAGGGTTTGTTCTTGTTGTTTTTGTTTGCTTGTTTGTTTGTTTGTTTTTTGGAGGGAAAACTGGGAAATGAGAAATTTACATGTAAATAAAGAAAATATCTAAAAAAAGTAAAAGAAAAAATGAGTTCAAGAGGAAGAGAATAAAGTATTTCCCAAAACCCCCAACTCTTCTTTCATCCTACATCCTCCCCACCCCACTCCTAAACCTACTGCCTGTCTTTCTCTCCTTTTTGAGAGAATAAAGTGGCATGCAAACAAATATGCCAGTACCATGAACACTAGTTAATATGGATGTATGCTCTAAGTAGGCACCAGCTTAACTTCTGTGTTCAATACTTTATATAAGTGTTACCTATAGAAATATGGCCTTACAACCAGTTTTTGAGAGGATCTAGTAGGTTTGGCAATAGCCTGATATATTTGGGGGTTTCCTTGGATCAATTAACCTTCTGATACAAGTGTTTTTATTTGATTTCAAAAGATGTCTAGATAGGGGATTTTCTTTCCCACTAATTTGTGATTTAATTTGTATTTCTTTCATGTATGAATATATTTTAGGAAGCTTCTACAGTACTAGGTTTCCATATGACCTCAGTTGTCAGTTGTTCCTTATCATATCTCTTCCCTTAACCCTTCCTTGTTTAATACTTCCACTCTCTGGTTATATGGCTAGTAGCATGCTTATTGAAGACTTAAAAGATAACATACAATATTTGTCACTTTGTGATTGTGTCTCTCCACTCAGAATAAATTTATCTAGCTCCATCCATTTACCTGCAAATTCTATAATTGTATATTTAACAGCTGAATAATATTCCATTGTATAAATATACTATATTTTCATTATCCATTCAATAATTGATGGACAGCTAGTCTGTTTTCAATTTCTCATTATTAAGAGTAGAGCATCAATGAATGAATATGAAGGAGCAGTGAATGGCATGAATGAGCCACTATCTCTGTAGTTATATCCATAGTATTTTGGGTATATAGCCATGCGTGCTAGAGCTGACTCTTGACACAGATCTATTCCTAGTTTCCTGAGTACTTGGGCTCACAGCATATATGAAAAATCAGAGGAGTCCTCCTATATATGAGTACTTCAAAGAGTATAAAATGATATGACAGTTTCACTGATGTCCTTAGTGGATATTAACAACACAGTTCTAGGCTATAGACACATCGATATTTGAGCATCAAAGACTGACATTTAAAACCTGAAGAGGTCACCTCCTATAGCCATGCAGGTACCTCAGGGGAGCAATAGAGAGACTAACCCACCCACAAAGCTTTCAACTCAAAATCTATCTTGTCTGTAAGAAATGTAGGTATAATGGAAAAAGCAGAGACTAAGCGAATGGCCAACCAATATCCAGCCCAACTTGAAACCCATCCCATGGGCAAGCACCAATCCCCAACACTGATAATGATACTCTGCTATGCTTGCAGACAGGAGCATGTTGTCCTCTAAGAGGTTGCACCCAGCAGTTGACTCAGATACAGAAACCCACAGCCAAACAGTGGATGGAGTTTGGGGGCTCCTATGGAAGAATAAGAGGAAGGATTGAGGGCACAGAAGGGAATAGGAAGTCCACAGGAAGACCAACAGAGGCAACTAACCTGGACCCTTGGGAATCTCAGAATGTGAACCACCAACCAAAGACCATACAAGGGCTAGACTTAGGCCTCTCTGCAGATATGTAACAGATGTGCAGTTTGGTCTTCAAGTGGGTGTAAGCAACTAGAATGGGAGCTATCCCAAAAAGCTGTTGCCTATAGGTGGGATATATTCTTCTATCGGGGCTGCCTTATCTGGTCTCAGTGGGAAAGGAAGTGCCTAGCTTCAGAGAGACCTGGAGTGCCAGGGTACTTGGATACCAAGGGAGGCCTCACCAGCACAAAGAAGAAGGGGAAGAAGGAGGGAAGGATTGTGAGAGAGAATAACCAGGAAGGATGCAGTGAGTGGGACACAAAGTGAATATGTTAAAACAACAACAAAAAAAAGCAAGGTATAAAGATTGACATTTACTTTTGAGAAAGGGAAAACTCTAGACAAAATAGGAGATATAAGCAAAACTCGTTGTTTAGCTTCTCCTTTGACTACTTACATGCTAAACAATAAATCACAAAGTTTACATTAGTAAATTTTACAAAAAAGTTTTAGAAGCACCTAGAAGATTGCTATAAAAAGGAAACTGGTTTAGATTTATGAAGTTGGACTCCATAGGCCTTTCTTTGGAAGCTTTCATAAGAATTAAAATATTTAGCTGTGTGTGAGAATTGTTGAATGGTGACCCTGTAATTCCTGATGGTCAAAATCCTTCTGGTTTCTAAGCTTTTAGATAGGATGGACAACTGCATTTAGAGAAAATAATTAGATTTTGTAAGACTTGTTAAAACGGTAGTAAACTTTAGAGTTTCCAAGGAAATAAGGGAAAAAACTTTTAAGAAGAATGTCAAAGAAGTAGTGCTTATAGAATGTGATTTCTGGTTAAAAGTGTTATGTAGGGGACTTGGAAGATGCTGGACTGTTCCCCGAGCCCCTGCCTTGGCCATCCCTTATTTATCTTCTCCTTCCCTTCATTTCCACAGTGTTTCCCTAGACAACGTCTCTGAACTAGATACAAATCAAGCAAGGCATCTCTTTCCTGTATCCTTAGCATCTTAAACGTCTACCCTTAGCAATCACTTCATTACCAAGGATTTGAACAACGCGTCATAGACTCTTGCTTCCAGTTTAGAACTAGTTCTGTACATTTCTATTGCAAATAACCAATCAGTTTTTGGCAAGGTGAGCAGTTAACTTAAATGTGAAGCCACAATGATGAAATTTTTTCCTTCTACTTTAAAGCACATCTACATCTGTGAGAAAAAGGCAGGGAAAATCCTTACTGAAATGCAATGCATGCTTAATGCACAGTTTAATACCTCTATTTATCAAAATGTCAGCTGCCAACCACCCAACACAGGCCAAGTCTGTTTCTAGGAGAATGGGGAACTTGCCAGCTTGGAGTGTAATGTTTCTGAAAGGCATTCTAAGTCGTTTCTAAGTCTAGGATTATTTCTTTACTTGTATGGTGATGTCTGCCAAGGTAAAAGTTTGGGAAAAAACTGAGTAGACATGTATTACTTTCTACTCGTGATGATGAAAACAGAAATATTAAACCCTAGTTTTCTTATTTTCATGAATGATGAATATTAAAATATTTTCTCTTTCTGCAGAAAGAAAGAACTGGGGTAGAAGTAAAATATAATTCTGACACTGTAATAATACTGTCAATGTTCATTCTTATGGGGATGCAGATGCAAAATGGATTGATATCCTTTTTGAATTATAAAAGAACATCTCTACCAGTCAAGAACTAAAGAATTATATCACAGGCTTATGATTCTAAGTCCTACAACCTCTCCTTCATACACTGAACTCTCTAGTTCTATTGCCATGACAGACTGTCATGGACTAATCAATAGATAACACAATTCATCCTGCTCATGATTCTAGAGGCAAAGAAGTTCAAGAATGAGGACCAGACGTGATGACAGTTGCTTTGCTGTATCATCACATGGTGGAGGCATCACATGAAAAGGAATGATGATGGGACAACACCAAGGCCCACAACCCTTTATAACAAGCTCATACTTGTCATAAAGAGACCACTGTTATCATAATAGCAGTAGTTCACTGAGTCTTCATGTTCACTTTTCATCCAGCCATTCCCACATACACACACATCATTATAATCGTCATCATCATCATCATCATCATCATCATCATCATCATCATCTTCATTTTAAATAAGAAGGCAGAGAGAGACTTTGTTTCAGTTCGTGCTCTGTCTAGAAATAGTCTTTTAATTATGAAGGAACGTGATTTGTAAACACTTGAATAAATACTTGAAAATCATCATGATCACATACGATTTTTCTTCTTTTGTTTTTCACATAGATCTCTGCAGAAGATTTCAGGAACTTGGTCTTATAATCTGCTTCTCTGACAAACGCATAGAATGAATGAACACCCAAAGGGGATGATGGTTGGTATCTGAGACCATGCACAATAAGTTTAGCATCTGAAAAATCTCACATAGTCTCCTCATTTTGTTAGTTTAGACAACTTATAATAATTATGATAAACAGGAATTGTCATTAAATATAGCAGACACTTGATAAGATTAAAAATAATACAGCACAACATTCCTGTTTTTGAATTCAGTATAATAAATTACCCTCAGGCTTCCAAATGAAGCCTTTTATAATTGAGCAAAACAGATCGATTTTAGGGTTCCTTATTTATATGCAAAACAGACTTTTTGAGAATGGTAAACTTGATTAAATCTCTCTAAGTGCAAATCACAAATATCTTCTTCGCCTGGCCCTAACTACCCTATTGATGTATAATTTACTGCATACAAGAATAGAAAATTCTAATGTGATCATGATCCAGATGGAAGAAAGAGTTAAATAGAGAAAACAACCAGACAGGTATACTTGGAAAAAAAGTTAAATTGAAATTTATTAAATATTCCACATGACAGTGCCCCAGCTGGTATGAATGCCATGAAAAGAAAGTGACACAGGAAAAGCCTATGGTAATGGAGCTAGTCTAAAGGGAATAAAAGATTTATGTTTAAGTTCTGGTTTTATAGGGGAAAAGATGCTTCAGATTGGATATTAAAAAAATCACATTTTATATATGAAAAACATGTATTGAATATGAAACACATTTGCCAATGTAACCTCTTTGAATAGTCAGGCTACAGCTCTGCCCATATTCAGAAATGTAGGTCTCATGCCTATGTAAGTGGGGTAAATTCTACAAGGTCCCATTCCTAAGGAAGTGCTATAGGCAATCAATGGCTATGGAGAGACAGATCAGTTTTCTCCAGGGATAAGCCCTCCCATAATCCTTGGATATCTTATCCAATCTCAAATGTAAATTGCTAAACTTTAGAGCACAGCAGTGATTCTATGTGACTCCATAGGTTATATGCATTTGCATGCATATGTGTATATATGTTTGCGTGCATATGTGTGTGTCTAATAATAATTAAAGAAGCAGAGGTTATAAATTCAAGAGAGGTGAGAGTTCAAGAGGTTTTGAGTAAAGAGTGAGTGGGGTGGAAATGGTTAAACTGCAGTCTTCATGCATGATGATCAGAAAAGAAACTTTAAATTAAACAGAAAAATTAAAATTGAGTCTTCTCCAGTGACTATGCAATGACTAGGAAACGATATTCTATGTGAAAGGGTTTGGTCTAACTGCATGAAATTCACAAATCTTAAAATATGTCTCTTCACCCAAAGGAAAAATGAATGACCAGAAGGATCTCTGTGTCAGCAAATGGCAAGATCCCATAAATGTCAATCATGGCATCTACAAGTCTCCTCTGCATTGCCAAGCTGGCATTTTGTTGCATACAGGAAACCCACCTCAATGACAAAGACAGACAGTGCCTCAGAATAAAAGGATGGAAAACAATTGTCCAAGTTAATGGTCCCAAGAAAAACCTGGAGTATCATCCATTCTAATATCGAATAAAATCAACTTTCACCCTAAAGTGATCAAAAAAGATAAGGAGGGACATTTAATTCTCATTAAAGGTAAGATCTACCAAGATGAACTCTCAATTCTGAACCTCTGTGCTCCAAATGCAAGGGTATCTACATTCATAAAAGAAACTTTACTAAAGCTCAGAGCAGACATTGTACTGCACACAATAATAGTGGGAGATTTCAAAACCCAACTCTCGGCAATGGACAGATCATGCAAACAGAAACTAAACAAAGAAACAGTGAGACTAACAGAAGTTATGAAACAGATGGATTTAACAGATACCTATAGAACTTTTTAACTTAAAACAAAAGGATATACATTCTTCTCAGCACCTCATGTTACCTTCTCCAAAATTGACCATATAATTGGTCATAAATCAGGCCTCAACAGAAACATGAAGATTGAAATAATTTTTTGCATCCTATCAGATCACCATGGACTAAGGCTGCTCCTCAATAACAACATAAACAATAGAAAGCCCATATACACATGGAAGCTTAACAACACTCTACTCAATGATAACTTGGTCAAGGAAGAAAAAAAGAAATGAATTAAAGACTTTCTAGAGTTTAATGAAAATGAAGCCACAACATACCCAAACTTATGGGACACAATGAAAGCAATCCTAAGAGGAAAACTCATAGACTTAAGAGCCTCCAAAAAAATACATCAGCAATGTGAAAGCACATCTGAAAGCTCTAGAACAAAAAGAAGAAAATTCAACAAAGAGGAGTCAAAGGCAGGAAATAAACAAACTTAGGGCTGAAATCAACAAAATGGAAACAAAAAGAACTATACAAAGGATCAACCAAACCAGGAGCAGGTACTTTAAGAAAATCTACAAAAATAGATAAACCCTTAGCCAGACTAATTAAAGGGCACAGAGACAGTATCCTAATTAACAAGATCAGAAATGAAAAAGGAGAAATAACAACAGACACTGAGGAAATCCAAAGAATCATGAGATCCTGCTACAAAAACCTATAATCAACAAAAGTGGAAAACATGGATGAAGTGGACAATTTTCTAGACAGATACCAGGTACCAAAGTTAAATCAGAATCAGAAAAATGGTCAAAAGGCTCCCCTATCTGCTAATGAAATAGAAACAGTCTCCTAATGAAAAAAAGCCCAGGACCAGATGGATTTAGTGCAGAGTTTTATCAGACCTTCAAAAAGACCTAAAACCAATATTCCACAAACTATTCCACAAAATAGAAACAGAAACTATTCTCCCCAATTTGTTCTATGAAGCCACAGTTACTCTGACACCTAAACCATACTAAGATCTAAAAAAGAAAGAAAACTTCATACCAATTTTCCTTATGAAAATCGATGAGAAAAATACTCAATAAATTCTTGCAAACTGAATCCAAGAACACATCAAAATGCTCATCCATCATAATCAAGTAGGCTTCAACGCAGGGATGCAGGGATGATTCAATATATGGAAATCCATCAACGTAATTCACTATATAAACAAACTCAAAGAAAAAACTATATGATCATCTCATTAAATGCTAAGAAAGCATTTAACAAAGTCCAACACCCCTTCATGATAAAAGTCTTGGAAAGATCAGGAATTCAAGGACCATGATTAAACATAGTAAAAGCAATATACAGCAAGCCACTAGCTAACATCCAACTAAATGCAGAGAAATTTGAAGCGATCCCTATAAAATCAGGAACTAGACAAGCTGCCCACTCTCCCTACCTATTCAATATTAGACAACAAAAGGAGATCAAAGGGATACGAATTGGAAAGAAAGAAAGAAAATTATCACTATTTACTGATTATATGATAGTATACTTAAGTGACCCCAAAAATTCCACCAGAGAGCTTCTAAACCTGATAAACAACTTCAGCAAAGAAGCTGGATATAAAAGTAACTCAAGCAAATCAGTAGCCTTCCTCTACACAAAGGATAAACAGGCTGAGAAAGAAATTAGGGAAACAACACCCTTCACAATAGTCACAAATTATATAAAATAACTTGGTGTGACTCTAACAAAGCAAGTAAAAGACCTTTATGACAAGAACTTCAAATCTCTGAAGAAAGAAATTGAAGAAGATCTCAGAAGATGGAAAGATCTCCCATGCTCATGGAGTGGCAGGATTAATATAGTAAAAATGGCCATCTTGTTGAAAGCAATCTACAGATTCAAGGTAACCCCCATTAAAATTCCAACTCAATTCTTCACAGACTTAGAAAGAGCAATTTGCAAATTCATCTGGAATAACAAAAATCCCAGACACATCATCCCAGACCTTAAGCTGTACTACAGAGCAATTGTGATAAAACCTGCATGGTATTAGTACAGTAACAGGCAGGTAGATCAATGGAATAGAACTGAAGACCCAGAAATGAACCCACACACCTATGGTCACTTAATCTTTGACAAAGGAGATAAAACAATCTACTGGAAAAGGAACAGCATTTTCAACAAATGGTGCTGGCTCAACTCGTGGTTAGCATGTAGAAGAATGCATATCGATCCACTCCTATCTCCTTGTACAAATTTCAAGTCCAGGTGGATCAAGGACCTCCACATAAAACCAGAAACACTGAAAATAGAAAAGAAAGTGGAAAAGAGCCTCCAGCACATGTGCACAGGGGAAAATTTCCTTAACAGATCGTCAGTAGCTTCTGCTCTAAGAACAAGAATTGACAAGTGGGACCTCATAAAATTACATAGCTTCTGTAAGGCAAAAGACTTGTCAATAGGACAAAACAGCAACCAACAAAATGGGAAAAGATCTTTACCAATCCTATATCTGACAGAGGGCTAATATCCAATGTATACAAAGAACTCAAGAAGTTAGACTCCAGAGAAACAAATAACTCTATTAAAAATGGGGTACACAGCCCAACAAAAAATTTTCAACTGAGGAATATGGAATGGCTGAGAAGCACCTAATAAATGTTCAACATCCTTAGTCATCAGGGAAATGCAAATCAAAACAACCCTGAGATTCCATCTCACTCCAGTCAGAATGGCTAGCATAAAAAACTCAGGTGACAGCAGTTGCTGGAGAGGTTGTGGAAAAAGAGGAACATTCCTTCATTGTTGATGGGACTGCAAGCTGGTCCAACCACACTGGAAAACAGTTTGGCAGTTCCTCTGGAAATTGGACATAGTACTACCAGAGGACCCAGCTATACCACTCCTGGGCATATACCCAGAAGATGCTCCAACAGGTAATAAGGACACATGCTCCACCATGGTCATAGCAGCCTTATTTATAATAGACAGAAACTAGAAGCAACCCAGGTGTCCCTCTACAGATAAATGGATACAGAAAACATGGTACATATACACAATAAAGTACTACTCAGCTATTAAAAACAATGAATTTATGAAATTCTAAAGGAAATGGATGGATCTGCAGAATATCATCCTTAGTGAGGTAACCCAATCACAAAAGAACACACATGGTATTCATTCTCTGAGACGTGGATATTAGCCCAGAAGATCGGTATACACAAAGTACAACCCACAAACCACAAGAAACTCAAGAAGAAGGAAGACCAAATTGTGGATACTTCCTTCCTTTTTAAAAGGGGTTACAAAATACCCATAGTAGGAGTTGCAGAGACAACATATGGAGCTGATACTGAAGGAAGGACAATCCAGAGACTGCTCCACCTGTGAATCCTTCCCATATTCAATCATCAAATTCAGACTCTATTGTGGATACCAGTAAGTGGTGGCTGACAGGAGCCTGATATAGCTGTCTCCTGAGAGGCTCTGACAGTACCTGACTAATACAGAAGTAAAGGCTCCCAACCATCCATTGGACTGAGTACAGGGTCCCCAATGAAGGAGCTAGAGAAAGGACCCAAGGAGTTTAAGGGTTTGCAACCCCTTTGGATGAACAACAATATAAACTAACTAGTAACCTCAGAGCTCCCAGAGACTAATCCACCAACCAAAGAGTGGGACTAATGGCTCCAGCAGCATATGTAGTAGAGGAGGGCCAAGTCTGTCATCAATGGGAGGATAGGCCCTTGGCCCTGTGAATGTTCTATGCCCCAGTTTAGGTGAATGCCAGGGCCAAGAAGTGGGAGAGAGTGGGTTGGTGAGCAGGGTTTGTGGGGGGAATCAGGTGGGGTTTTTTATTTTATTTTATTTTATTTTATTTTTCTTTTTTCAGAGGTCAAACTGGGAGAGAAGATATCATATGGCATGCGAATAAAGAAAATATCTAATAAAAAATAAATTAATTTAAAAAACCACAAAAAAGAAATAATTCAATGAAGGAGAGCAGTGCTCTTGGGATAAGACATAGTGCCTGCAAGTCCATGATTTGTGATTTCCAATCATCTTCATTATTAATCTTCATTTTATACTGACATAAAATTTGTTTTATTCCATATTAAGAAATAAGTGCTACTTGTAATGTGAGTTCTTATGCTGATGAAATAGAACACATGACTTAATTTATTTTGTAATGAAGGTAAGCATTTGAAAAGAACTAAGCTTTCTCAGATGTTTGGAGCACTATTCTGAACGTGGGATGTACCTGTATGCTCATTTACCTTTCTATAGACTTGAGAACCTTATATAGGCCACAATATACTTTTCCTGCACAGTTAACAATATACCATTCCTCCATTCATTCAAAAGAGCTTATTTATCATCATAAGGCATGGTTCCTAGTTGCCTGTAATGAGAGAATGTTTTTAAAAGCTTGTTTGAAATTGTTTTAAGTTAGGAAATAATTCAATTGCACACAAACAAAAGACCTAGTACAAATAATGTTCATGGTTCACAGAAATCCACTCTAAGCCATCTGTCCCTGCTAAACACATACAATTGAGGGCCCCAGCTTTGAGTCATCATTGCTGGACAACATGAATATAGTCACCCCCTTTAGACTGACAGATAATGGAAATAAGGAATGAAGTCTCATATATGGTATGATATACAAAGCTCATCAGTTGGCAAAATCATGTGTTAAAGTGAAGAAAATATTTCTAGAGGCCAAAAATGCTTGTTAGCCACTATAATATATCCTTCTTCTGAATTCAGCATAATAAATTACCCATAAAGTATAGAATGGGACATTTTGTTATGGAAGAAAACAAATCAATTCAAAATTCACATTCATAAATAAAACTGGGTTTTGAGACTTGGTTACCATGGCTGGTAACACCCATGTGCGTGCTGAAGATTATTTTCAGAGGGAGAAAGCATGCAAAATGCAAGAAACCATTCATCTTCCTCCAAGACTCCTCAGTTATCCCGTGATGAAGAAAGTGCTCAGTGTTCAGTGTGGACCAGTTTGTTCTTCTACTCCACAAAAGAACTCATAAAGGCACAGATCATGCCATCCTGGAAGTTGTTTCTTCCTTTCAAATGAAAGTATCTCAGAAATATTTCTCCGACATATGTGCAAAGAGCATGTTATTCTTTCCCACAGCACTATGGGAGAGTTGTTGGTGTTTTGGCTAGGGGGATTGTTACTTTGATGGAAAGCAGAATAATAGTACTGTACGCTTTTTATTTTTAATGATTTCAACTTCAGGCAGCCAGAGCAGGTTGCGATGGTATTGACAGTGTGTGTACTGTAAATGCAGAAGTAGAGATATCAAATCCTGCTGTCAAAAAGCTCATGTTAGACAGAGATCTTCCTTGACAGGAATTTTGTGTGGTCAGGCATCACTTAGTGCACAGAGAGTTCAGTATCATAGAGAAAAGATGGGCAAAGAGATATACTCCTTAACATAGAGCCTATGAGCAAACAGAAACAGACAAGCCCTGTAAAATGTATCTATGCTTGAACATGGTACAAATGTTTTGGATCATTGGGTATGTGTCACAGTTCCTGAGGGAGGAAGATTTCCCAAGCTAATTCATGTCTTCTAAAACATCTATGGACAGCTCCCTATTGGAACACTCTATACAGTCCTTCACCAGGACTCCTCAAAATTGTCAAGATAATCAAAAACAAAGAGAGTGTGACAAGCTGTCACAGTGAGCAGCCTAAGGAAGCTTGACAACTAAATATAACTCTGCATGTCGGTTGGTATCACAGCACAGGAAAAAAGAACGTTAAATAAAAATACAGAAATGTGAATAAAGTATAGAGTTTAGATATTAAAATAGTATCAGAGTTGCTTCATTGATTTTAGTATTTGTACTTCAAGAATATTAGGATGTTCATTAAACAGGGCAGTGGTAGTGAAATGCATGATGAATCTGCATCTCTGCATTTATCCTGTAAATCTAAAGTGTTCTAATATAAAATGTGTATTTTTAAATAATTCCTATGATCCAACTACTTTATGGAGTGCTCACAAACAGGGACCTATCATGACTGCCCTCCAGAAGACCCAACAAGCAGCTAAAAGCGTCAGATGCAGATATTTGCACCGAACCAATGGAAGAAACTGCTGACCCCTGTGGTTGAATTAGGGCAAAACTGAAAGAAGCTGAGAAGGATGGTGACCCTGTAGGAAAATCAGCAGTTTCAAATAACCTAGACCACTAAGATCTGTCAGACACTGGAACACCAACCAGGCAGAATACACCAGCTGATATGATGCCCCCAACACATATACAGCAGAAGACTGCTGGGTCTGGATTTAGTCAGAGAAAGTGCACCAAACCCTCCAGAGACTGGAAGCCCCAGGGAGTTTAGATGTCTGGTGGGGTAGGGTCGGGGTGGGGACATCCTTGTGGAGACAGGGGGACAGGGACCACTAGTTATGGGATGTGGAACAGTCAGAGGGTGGACCAGGAGGGGAATAATACCTGGAGTTTATATATATATATATATATATATATATATATATATATATATATATGTGATATATTACAATATTTATAAGTATATATACATATGTGTATATATATACATTTTAAAAGTCCCATAATCTATTTGAACAACAGACATGTATAATGCAAACTCTTGTTCATACAAAATGCCATTCTAGAGGCTGATAGGAGAAACATTTAAAAATAAGTTCACAGGGCTGGGGACTAGAATACTTACTCATCTAGCATCCTCACAATCTCAGGTTTGATACTCAGACTCACAAACATTCAAGGAAGTAGGGTAAGGCAGAGTAAAAGAGGCAGTTGAGCAGAAATGTAGTTTATGAAGTTGTATAAGTGGCTCACCACACAACTATCTTAAATGAGAGAATCCTATATAGAGGTACATGGACATACAGGATCTCTGAGGCCAGAACAAAATTGAAGTAAACTAGAAATGCTGAATAACCCATTATCATTGGGATTAAGCCAGTGAGGGTCTTCTCCAAAAAAGAAGTTTAGACTCGAATCTATGGATATCTACAAGCTACTAGAGGATTTTAAACCTGAGATAAAAACTGCATCTCCAAAACTGCAAAAGAAGATCAACGGCCAGTAGCACTTGTTGCTGTAGCAAATGACCAAGGTTCAGTTCCTAGTACCCATGTGAGAGCTCACAATCATCTGTAATTCCAGCTCTAGAGGATCTAACAGCCTTTTCTGTCTTCCATGGGCACTGCATGAAAGGAGTGCACAGACAAAGGTGTAGGCAAAGCATTCCATACACATCAAGTAAAAATAAATTAAGTCTGTTTTTAAAATGACATGTATCATTTCTCAACACCTTAACTTTTGTTTTTCATTCTTCCCAAATTTCTGAATAAGTTCTGCAGTGGTCAATCATGTATCTATAATTTATATTTTATAATTCTGTTGCTATTATCCATCAAACAATTATATTTCTGTTACATTTAAAATTAACTTTCAGAGAGTAATATGATTCCTCCTCAATATTTCAGTACAAATTTACTTAACTAAAATTCAAAACATTTTATGGTTTCCATTTTCTAAATAAATGTTATACATACTTTTAGATGCACAAGCTATGGCTGGGTATGTAATACAGAAATCAGCCTTTGCCTAGCATCCAGGAGGTCCTGGTTTCAATCTTCAGTACTTAAAAAAAAAAGAAGTAGAATCATGAAATGTACAAGCTTAAGGGTATTTATCCCATGAGCTTTGCTAAATATGTACACTTGTGTAAGCAAATCCTTATGAAGGCATAGCATATTACATCACCACAGGAAATCCTCACGTCTCCCTTTCCAGCCTCATCTCATTCTGATCAACATTTGCAGACAGTCTGTGACCCATTAGCTCAGCTTCTAGCTATTTATATAGCAGCAATATCAAAATATCTGCAAGAGATGTGTTCAAGAATGTTTATGAGTTTTGTCAAGAATGATAATGTCAAGAAAATTAATGAAATTAACTTAGTTATTCATCAGTCTGAAAATCAATTGGTGGGAAACAGTAAGACAGAGAATGTTTACAGCATGAAAAATAATAAAATGAAAATATAGGATGTTATAGATAAATCACATATTTCTTTCAGAAGCCAAACACATATAAGTAACTCTATCTGTGTGAAGAACAACAACAGGACAGAGCTAATGATATTTAATGAATTAATAAGAATTCAGTTTTTAAAATGCTTCCTACCTGTTATGGGCAGAACTGACTTCATCAAAGGAGTAAAGCTAAGATTTACTTTCCTGCCTTTCCCTGTCCCCTTTGATTCTTAAGCAGAGTCTTCATCAATTGTACAATGATTACATATGGAGCTAAATATGAACCCCTAGGAAATAAACCACTTGGGGGAGCACCATTCCAGTTTCTCATGCTAAGACACCATGTTCTTTGTCAGCGATCACAAACTCAATCTGACTGTAGTGATCAATTCTGAGAAGCCATAAAGCCTTTGGGATGTGATTGGGATTTCAAGGGTATGAGAATGAGGGCTCCAAGTGGCTCTATCAGAAGATATCTAGGTACTTTCTCTAGCTCCCTTCACTGGGGACCCTGTACTCAGTCCAATGGATGGCTGTGAGCCTCTAATTCTGTATTAGTCAGGTACTGTCAGAGCCTCTCAGGAGACAGCTATATCAGGTTCCTGTCTGGATTTGGTGATTGAATATGGGAAGGATTCACATGGTGGGACTAATGGCTCCAGCAGCATATGTAGCAGAGGATGGTCAAGTTGGTCATCAACTGGAGGAGAGGTCCTTGTCCTTGTGAAGATTCTATGCCCCAGTGTAGTGGAATGCCATGGCCAGGAAGAGGGAGAGGGTGGGTTAGTGATCAGGGGGAAGGGGAAGGGAACAGGGTTTTGCTTTGTTTTTTATTTTTTGTTTTTGTTTTTGTTTTTATTTTATTTTATTTGTTTTTTTTGGAGGGGAAACTGGGAAAGGAGATATCATAGGACATGTAGATAAAGAAAAGATCTAATAAAAAATAAATTAAAAAAGAAGAAGATATATAGGGCATTTGTACCTTAGTTTCTGCTTGGTCACCTTCAGACTCTGTGAGAAGGCCACCAGCATGTGTGAACTTTTGATCTTCAATCTATAGAACTGTGAGATAAGTAAAGTTCTCTTTATTTTAAAGTTATACAACCTTGGGTATTTTTTAATAGGTTGTAGCAGTATCCTGTAAAGTTTAAATTCTGTGTGGTAGGTATGCAATGATTATCCAATTGAAACTATCAAAGAGATATTGAAACAAGCTCTGCCATTGTTATAACTAAGTATTTGTATTCTCTCATGGCTTGGTTGTTGTTTGTTTAATCCAGAACCCTTTGTTCATTATCCTAAAACAAATGGCTACCCCTAAGAAATATTTTGAGATATCTCATTCATTGGTCTCAGTATAAACTTGGGTTGGGTTATTGACAATTTGGAGTCCCTAGTTTAGATATGAGGAAGTCAGAAAGAAATCATGGAGTATTACTTAATGAAACACTGGGAAAGTCACAAAACTAATGATGTGATGACAATGTAAGTCAATCAAAAAGCATCCAAACCAAACTGGGATAGGAGCCTGGACAAATCAGAAAAGACCTTCATGCACTTAGGATCAGTACAATTTTGATTCATTACTATTGGTTAAGGGCTACTTGTAACTAATGTCAGAGTTTGACAAGAAAGTCTACATATTACATGTGTACTTCATTTGAATTATCCTTTATGCATGTACTGATTAGAATTGTGAAAAAAATACTACACGCTGAGTTAAAGCTTGTTAACTCTTTGTTCTTTCTGTTGATTGGAAAATTCTAATTGTGTTCTCTTTAAGCTAGTTGTATTCTAAGAAACTATGCAAAACCTTACCATCCAACAATGTTTAACCAATAACAATATTTACTAAGTATATGTATATTTTAGTATGCATATCAAATCATATGCTATAAAACATTTTAGGGGACTATGTGTTTTTGTCTAATTAATAATTACATTTTTTTCAAGCAAGTTGATATATGTCTATATAAAATCTCTAGTTACATATTATTTTTCTACGTTGTGAATATGTTACTTGTGATTAATCTACTATTGGTGAATATTTAGTTTGCTCTCAGATTTTTGTTTCTTTTCCGATGTAGACTTCTTAATTTTGCTTGAAAAAGAGGCTTTAGTTGGTTTTCCAGAGTACCATTTAAACAGTTCTCCCCCATTTCCTGTAATGGAAGTTTATAAATGACACTACTTAGTGAACGGAAAAGATTTCTAAGAGTTCAGGTGCTGCCCAGCCGCTGATGCTTATAGGATTTCAGCTCAACTAATGCATGGCTCATTAATCAAGACACAGGTCTCAAGCTACCAGGAAGCAGTTGGAGAGAAAGAACACCTGGTTTCAAGCTCAGGTAACCTTTGTTAGCTCTGAGAGTCTGGTGAACTGCCCCAGCCTTTGCCAGCCTTCACCCCCATCTCCATGGTAAAGAAATAGTAGGAGTTTATTCTAGCAAACATTTTGAAGAATTCATGAGATCAGAACAGTAACATTATAAAGTTGAATGAAAATATCCTCATGTAACTGTAGTGGATACAATGCTTATATATAACAAAGGTTTTAAGATAATAAAGAAGAATAGACAGTATTAAATGAAACTTTCAAGCTAGTTAACTGTATTTAGATAGTTGTGTATATTTTCATATATCTTAGGTATTCACATACAAAGTCAAAGCTTTGAGAAGAACGATGGGTCTTTAAACAAATACCTTGTTATATGGCATACCCATAAAATGCTAACAAAATTTCTACAGGCATTGAGATTTTTTTTTTTTTGTGGGGATAAAGGTACAAAAGTTGCTATACATAAACAGGTTTTCCTGAGCTGGCCTGTTTCCCAGCATGCGTAAGGTCCTGAACTCACTGAGGTCACCTTATATATGAATGTTTAAGGAAAACAAGGACTTCAAACAAGAGAGGGGTGATATTGAAACCAGAGAAGGAGACTGAGCAAAAAGTTATATGAAAATGTCCTCCAGGCAGAGAACTTACGTGGCATTTTGACTTACTCTTTCTTGACATACTCTATCACTGTGGTGAAAGATAACTTACACATAATTGGTTCACAAATTGATCTCCTAAAACTTGAATGCTTACTGAACAGAAACTGTGTAGACCCCTGGACTCTTAAAATGAAGATGATAATGACAATCATAAAGAGATTAATAATAAATAATAGATATATGGACTGGACGCAATCCTAAGATCACCAAATTATTAATTTACTGCTTTTTTATGAATTAATACAAGACATGTCTTAGAAATAATGTTTTGGACATTATCTCAATGAGTCTTTACATTGTATGATGTGTCTATTATTAAATTTGAAGAACCTAGAGAAAGGATCCAAGGAGCTGAAGGGTTTGCAGCCCCTTAGGATAAACAACAATATGAACTAACTAGTACCCTCAGAACTCCCAGGGACTAAAATTCCAACCAAAGTGCACACATGGGGGCAGGGGGGGGAACTCATGGCTCCAGCAGCATGTGCATAGCAGAGAATAGCCAAGTCAGTCATCAATGGGAGGAGAAGACCTTAGCCCTGTGATGGTTCTATGCCCAAGTGTAGGGGAATGCCAGGGCCAGTAAGCAGGAGGGGGTGGGATGGTGAGCAGGGGGGAGGAGGGAGGGAACAGGGGATTGTTTCAGTTTTTGTTTTTTGTTTTTTTCTGTTTTTTTGGATGGGAACCTGGGAAAGGAGATTTTGTAAATAAAGAAAACATCTGATAAAAAGAAAAAAAGTAAAAAGAAAAATTACACCAAAAATTCTTTGTATATTATAATGTAAGAGCCAGAGTGTGTGCAACAGCTGGATCAGGTCTCTAGACTTCCTGAACACAAGTAGTGCTTTCAAACTCTATATGCAGGAACACAGTGACATGATCCCCTGAATCTAACTGCACAGATGGCTGTTAGAGAGTCACAGGAAATGTAGAAATCCAGGAGCTGTCAGGGAGCTCCAGGCTATAAACAGTTGCCTGAACTGTGAACAGCAACTGTTAGGGCAGAGAGGGGTGAGACCATGAAATCACTGCAGGGAGAAAGAAGAGTCTGGGGTGAGAGAAAGGGGTACCTCAAGAAAGTACTACATATGCTAGCTTCAAAACTGTATGAACAGACTTCCTTTCAAAATTAACTGTTCTAGAAGAGATCCATATGCTTTCATGGACCTACTGTCCAGTTCTTGATGGTCTCTGTGCATGAATTTGCCTAACTTCATTCCTATGCCCATTGTACGAAAGAACTTTCCAATTTTCTATTTCCTAGTAGCAAAATGAGCTAAATCATCTATTTGTACCAACCTCCAGGATGCTTTTAACTCTGTCAAGAAACAGCTTCAATGGTCAGCATTATACACTGGTCCTCTTCCAGCATTCACAAGATATTGGGTATTATATAGGAAACGCAGTGTTTTTCATACATAGTCCTGGTATTATTTTATTTCAGTTGTTGGAAGTTTTGGGTTTTTTTTGTTTGTTTATCTACTTTGTCAACAACACACAAGCTATAGCAGTTGTTCTTACTCTACCCACTTTAACAATAAACATATTTATTGTTGCTACTTTATAACCTCACTTTTTCTACTGTTATGAATCATACTATAAATATCTGTGTTTTCTGATGCTCTTACATGAGTCCTATGAAGAAGTCTTTCAACTTCCAAAGGGGTCAAGACTCATAGACTGAGAATGACTAAGCTAGATTTGTATGGAAAAAGGAATTTTAATTGAGAAAACGCCTCTATAAAATTACTTGAGGCAAGTTTGGGAAGCCTTTTCTTGATTAATGAGTGATATGGGAGAGTACAGGTTATTGCAGGTAGTGATATGCCCGGGCATGGGTTCCTCAGTTGTATAAGAAAATATGCTTAGCAAGCCCTAGGGAGGAAGTCAGTAAGCAGCCCTCCTCTAGGGCTTCTTGCCTTAGTTCTTAAATCCAGGTTCCTAATTGGAGTTCCTGCTCTGACTTTCTCTTTCTGTTGAAGCATGATTAGAATATGTTAGCCAAATAACTTCTTTCCTCTCCAAGTTGCTTTTGCAAGTTAAATATTTGGTATCTACCATTTTTCCTACTATAGAGTATTCCTTAGCACACCGATGTCAACATAATGTTTGTATTAATATATAAGCAAATTTATATGTATATTAATAATCAATTTGCATACATTTATAAGTAGGTGCGTAAAATTAGTATATGGTATATATTTCCATGAATATAAAAGATTTTTATTCTTATGGGATCTAATAATTATCATATATATATATATGAATATATAAATATAAACATATATATATATTATGATTACATACTTTGTTAAATAAAGCCAAAAGAAAAATAACTTGCACACATCATAGGAAATTTTGTCTCACTCTCTACATATGTGTAAGCCATACTGATAGAAGGGTGAACAAAACATATCAGAGTTTTCTTTTTAGAAAATATCACTTAGAATTTCTTCAGTTTCTTCATATTAATACATAGGTTATTAAATGAATTAACTGTTGAAAGAGAAACAAGAAAGTAAGTGATAGATACCATCTTTGTCTTTTTTATTAGATATTATCTTTATTTACATGTCATATGATATCTCTTTTTCCAGTTTCCCCTCAGAAAAAAAAGAAAAAATAATCCCATTTCCCTCCCCTTTCCCCCTGCTCACCAACCCACCCTCTCCCGTTTCCTGGCCCTGGCATTCCCCTACACTTGGGCATAGAACCTTCACAGGAGGTCCAAGGGCCTCTCCTACCCTTGATGACCAACCAGGCCATCCTCTGCTGTACATATGCTGCTGGAGCCATTAGTCTCACCATGTGTACTCTTAGTTAGTGGATTAGTCCCTGGGAGCTCTGAGGGTACTAGTTAGTTCATATTGTTGTTCATCCTAAGGGGCTGCAAACTCTAGCTCCTTCATTGGAGACCCTGTGCTCAGTCCATTGGATGGCTGTGAGCCTCTACTACTGTATTAGTCAGGTACTGTCAGAGCCTCTCAGAAGACAGCTATCAGGCTCCTGTCAGCCAGCATTTGCTGGCATCCATCAAATCTAGATTTGATGATTGAATATGGGAAAGATTCCCAGGTGGAGCAGTGCTACACCCACTCATCTACTCCAGTTAAATCCACAATATTGGGGGTTAAAGCCTGATTAAGGATAAGAGGCATTATGACCCCAAAGGGAAGTTTGTGCCTCATGGATATTCAGATAGTCGCTGGCATCTCCTAACTCAGAAGTGTTCCAGATTAGTCTTTCCAATCATCAACATGCCTTCTTATTTAGGCATAAAGGTACTCCAAGAAAGGATTCATAAATGGATAAGATTGGACATTGTTTCCTGACCAGCACAAGGTTCCAATATATCCTAATTTAATTCCAAGCTGTTCTTAGTTTGGAATTTCTCACAAGGAATCTGCCTTATCAGATAGAATGTCCTCAGAGTTGGCAACAGAGGTCAGGCACCATTGCTTACTGTTAACATAGTTAGAATTCTCAGGGCAGTCCCATAGAAGATAGAACTATTTTGCATAGTAGAGAGTAATTGAAGGGCTTCCCTCACTTAAGGGCATTAGCAGGAACTGCTAGATTGGAACCTCCTGATGCTTGCCTTCCAGCAGACCCAGAGAATTAGCACAGGAATACCAAAATAGCCCCAGCAGGGAGGGCACCACTGCTCTTCCACCTGTTTCATACCTGGATACCTGATCATACCTACCTTGGTGGCAGTCACTTGCCTATGACTTCAATCTTGCTCTCTGATCCTATTGACCTTTGCCTGCCTACGTGACTCTTGTCATTCACCCTGTTTTCTGTATACCATATAAGCCTGGTTTTCACTTTGTGCATTGGACTCATGCTGGCACTCAACTTAAATGGACTAGGACTTAGATTCATGCAGTCCATAATCCCCCAGGCCCAGAGCTCTTGGGCCCTGCGAGTGCAGCACCAGTCCAGAGGAGATAGCTCCTGCTTTAGACCCAGTGTGTTTCAGGTGGCCTCAGATGTACCTTAACTGCTGAGCTGCTAGATTTATCATTTCTCTTTTGCAGTGACTGTAAAAGTCTGATGCCATTTTTAAGAAATACATTCAGATCCTTTACTACATGTGTCATCTTTGCCATCATTTCTTTGCCTACAACTTGTTGACCTGACTAGGACCCCATTTCTCCCGCAGGATGAGGGAGACCCAGATTGGCTGGCTGGCCTGCAGCAGAGCACACTCTGGATTGTCCTTCCTTCAGTCTCTGCCCCATACTGTGGCTCTGTAACTCCTTCCATGGATATTTTGTTCCACTTTATAAGAAGGAACGAAGTATCCACACTTTGGTCTTCCTTCATCTTGACTTTTTTGTGGTTTGTGGATTGTACTTTGTGTATTCCAATCTTCTGGGCTAATATCTACTTATCAGAGAATGAATATCATGTGTGTTCTTTTGTGATTGGGTTACATCACTCAGGATGATATTCTGCAGATCCATCTATTTCCCTTAGAATTTCACAAATTTATTGTTTTTAATAGCTGAGTAGTACTCCATTGTGTAAATGTTTTCTGTATCCATTTATCTGTAGAGGGACATGTGTCCTTATTGCATGCTTGAGCATCATCTGGGTTTATGCCCAGGAGTGGCATAGCTGGATCCTCTGGTAGTACTATGTCCAATTTCCAGAGGAACCGCCAAACTGATTTACAGTGTGGTTGTACCAGCTTGCAATCCCACCAGCAATGAAGGGGTGTTCCTCTTTTTCTACAACCTCTCCAGCATCTGCTGTCACCTGAGTTTTTATTCTAGCCCTTTTGACTAGAGTCAGGTGGAATCTCAGGATTGTTTTGATTTGCATTTCCCTGATGACTAAGGATGTTGAACATTTCTTTAGGTGCTTCTCAGACATTTGGTGTTCCTCAATTGAGAATTCTTTGTTCAGCTCTGTACCCCACTGTTTAATAGTGTTATTTGTTTCTCTGGAGTCTAACTTCTTAAGTTCTTTGTATATATTCGTTATTAACTCTCTATCAGATATAGGATTGGTAAAGATCTTTTCCCATTTTGTTGGTTGCTGTTTTGTCCTATTGACAGTGTCTTTTGTCTTACAGAAGCTTTGTAATTTTATGAGGTCCCATTTGTCAATTCTTGATCTTAGAGCATAAGCTATTGATGTTCTGTTCAGGAAAATTTCCCTTGTGCCCATGTGCTCGAGGCTCTTCCCCACTTTCTTTTCTATTTTCAGTGTATCTATTTTCAGTGTATTTCTATATTCAGTGTATCTGGTTTTATGTAGAGATCCTTGATCTACTTGGAATTGAGCTTTGTACAAGGAGATAGGAATGTATTGATTTGCATTCTTCTATATGCTAACCGCCATGTGAGCCATTACCATTTGTTGAAAATGCTGTCCTTTTTCCAGTAGATTGTTTTAGCTCCTTTGTCAAAGATTAAGTGACCATAGGTGTGTGGGTTCATTTCTGGGTTTTCAGTTCTATTCCATTGATCTGCCTGCCTGTCACTGTACGAATTCCATGCAGTTTTTATCACGATTGCTCTGTAGTACAGCTTAAGGTCCGGGATGATGAGTCCATCAGAGGTTCTTTTATTGTTGAGAATATTTTTCACTATCCTAAGATTTTTATTATTCCAGATGGATTGCAAATTGCTCTTTCTAAGTCTGTGAAGAATTGAGTTGGAATTTTGATGGGGATTGCCTTGAATCTGTTGATTGCTTTTGGCAAGATGACCATTTTTTTTATATTAATCCTGCCAATCCATGAGCATGGGAGATATTTCCATCTTCTGAGATCTTCTTCAATTTCTTTCTTCAGAGACTTGAAGTTCTTGTCATACAGGTCTTTTATTTGCTTTGTTAGAGTCACACCAAGTTATTTTATATTATTTGTGCCTATTGTGAAGGGTGTTGTTTCCCTTATTTCTTTCTCAGCCTGTTTATCCTTTGTGTAGAGGAAGGCCACTGATTTGCTTGAGTTACTTTTATATCCAGATTCTTTGCTGAAGCTGTTTATCAGGTTTAGGAGCTCTCTGGTGGAATTTTTGGAGTCACTTAACTATAATATCATATAATCAGCAAATAGTATAATTTGAATTCTTCCTTTCCAATTTGCATCCCTTTGATCTCCTTTTATTGTCTAATTGCTCTGGCTAGGGCTTCAAGTATGATACTGAATAGGTAGGGAGATAGTGTGTAGCCTTGTCTAGTCTCTGATTTTAGTGGGATTGCTTCAAGTTTTTTTTCCATTTAGTTGAATGTTGGCTACTGGCTTTCTGTATATTACTTTTACTATGTTTAATTATGGGCCTTGAATTCCTGATCTTTCCAAGACTTTTATCATGAAGAGGTTTTGGATTTTGTTAAATGCTTTCTCAGCATCTAATGAGATGATCATATGGTTTTTTCTTTGATCTTTTATATAGTGAATTATGTTGATGGATTTCCATATATTGAATCATCCTTGCATCCCTGGGATGAAGCCTACTTAATCATGATAGATGAATGTTTTGATGTGTTCTTGGATTCATTTTGCAAGAATTTTATTATTTTTGCATCAATATTCACAAGGGAAATTGGTCTGAAGCTTTATTTGTTAGGTCTTTGTGTGGTTTAGGTATCAGCATCACTGTGGCTTCATAGAATGAATTGGGTAGAGTCCCTTCTGTTTATATTTTGTGGAATAGTTTGAGGAGTATTGGTATTATAAAAAGAACTATACTAATAATCAGCCAAACCAGGAACTGGTTCTTTGAGAAAATCAACAAAATAGATAAACCCTTAGCCAGACTAACTAGAG